>NC_143046.1:85665000-85785000 GCF_057628025.1 Oncorhynchus mykiss
CTGTTATAGTCTCTGTCAGTGATCTCCTCTGTTATAGTCTCTGTCAGTGATCTCCTCTGTTATAGTCTCTGTCAGTGATCTCCTCTGTTATAGTCTCTGTCAGTGCTCTCCTCTGTTATAGTCTCTGTCAGTGCTCTCCTCTCTTATAGTCTCTGTTAGTGATCTCCTCTGTTATAGTCTCTGTCAGTGCTCTCCTCTCTTATAGTCTCTGTCAGTGATCTCCTCTGTTATAGTCTCTGTCAGTGATCTCCTCTGTTATAGTCTCTGTCAGTGATCTCCTCTGTTATAGTCTCTGTCAGTGATCTCCTCTGTTATAGTCTCTGTCAGTGATCTCCTCTGTTATAGTCTCTCTAAGTGCTCTCCTCTGTTATAGTCTCTGTCAGTGATCTCCTCTGTTATAGTCTCTGTCAGTGCTCTCCTCTGTTATAGTCTCTGTCAGTGATCTCCTCTGTTATAGTCTCTGTCAGTGATCTCCTCTGTTATAGTCTCTGTCAGTGATCTCCTCTGTTATAGTCTCTGTCAGTGATCTCCTCTCTTATAGTCTCTCTAAGTGCTCTCCTCTGTTATAGTCTCTGTCAGTGCTCTCCTCTCTTATAGTCTCTGTCAGTGCTCTCCTCTGTTATAGTCTCTCTAAGTGCTCTCCTCTGTTATAGTCTCTGTCAGTGATCTCCTCTGTTATAGTCTCTGTCAGTGCTCTCCTCTGTTATAGTCTCTGTCAGTGATCTCCTCTGTTATAGTCTCTCTAAGTGCTCTCCTCTGTTATAGTCTCTGTCAGTGCTCTCCTCTGTTATAGTCTCTGTCAGTGATCTCCTCTGTTATAGTCTCTGTCAGTGATCTCCTCTGTTATAGTCTCTGTCAGTGATCTCCTCTGTTATAGTCTCTGTCAGTGATCTCCTCTGTTATAGTCTCTGTCAGTGATCTCCTCTGTTATAGTCTCTGTCAGTGATCTCCTCTGTTATAGTCTCTGTCAGTGATCTCCTCTGTTATAGTCTCTGTTAGTGCTCTCCTCTGTTATAGTCTCTGTCAGTGATCTCCTCTGTTATAGTCTCTGTCAGTGATCTCCTCTGTTATAGTCTCTGTCAGTGATCTCCTCTGTTATAGTCTCTGTCAGTGCTCTCCTCTGTTATAGTCTCTGTCAGTGATCTCCTCTGTTATAGTCTCTGTCAGTGATCTCCTCTGTTATAGTCTCTGTCAGTGATCTCCTCTGTTATAGTCTCTGTCAGTGCTCTCCTCTGTTATAGTCTCTGTCAGTGATCTCCTCTGTTATAGTCTCTGTCAGTGATCTCCTCTGTTATAGTCTCTGTCAGTGATCTCCTCTCTTATAGTCTCTGTCAGTGATCTCCTCTGTTATAGTCTCTGTCAGTGATCTCCTCTGTTATAGTCTCTGTCAGTGATCTCCTCTGTTATAGTCTCTGTCAGTGATCTCCTCTGTTATAGTCTCTGTCAGTGATCTCCTCTCTTATAGTCTCTGTCAGTGATCTCCTCTGTTATAGTCTCTGTCAGTGATCTCCTCTCTTATAGTCTCTGTTAGTGCTCTTTGAGTGGCAACGCATCACTAGTTTCCATAGACTCTACTTTACTCCAGACCATTTTTTTCCTCTCCAAAATTAGGGTCTTCATTCAATCATATCGAGAGTTAACCCACCCACGGATGTGTCACAAACCACTACCTTCCTTCCCATTGAGCACACACTATTTGAATCGATGTCAATTCCACGTCATTTCAACTAATTGAGTTGATCCAACATGGTATAGATGTTGAATTGGCACCCTTATGGAATGTCTACATAGGCGTACAGAGGCCCATTATCAACCACCATTCCTGTGTTCAAATGGACGTTGTATTAGCTAATCCAAGTTCATCATTTTAAAAGGCTAAATGATTAGAAAACCATTTTGCAATTATGTTAGTACAGCTGAAAGCTGCTTCCCTGATTAAAGAAGCAATAAAACTGACCTTTAGGCCAGTTTGGACACTGTGCTAACTGACCTCCAAACGAGCTTCAATGCCATACAACTCTCCTTCCGTGGCCTCCAACTGCTCTTAAACGCTAGTAAAACCAAATGCATGCTTTTCAACCGTTCGCTGCCTGCACCCGACCGCCCAACTAGCATCACCACCCTGGATGGTTCCGACCTATGTGGACAACTATAAATACCTCGGTGTCTGGCTAGACTGTAAACTCTCCTTCCAGACTCATATTAAACACCTCCAATCCAAAATTAAATCAAGAATTGGCTTTCTGTTTCGCAACAAAACCTCCTTCACTCATGCCGCCAAACTTACCCATGTAAAACTGACTATTGTACCGATCCTCGACTTCGGCGAGGATTAGCGTGTCTCGTGTGAGAAACAGACACCTCACAAGTCCTCAACTGGAAACTTCATTAAAGGGTACCCGCAAAACACCCGTCTCAACATCAACAGTGAAGAGGCGACTCCGGTATGCTGGCCTTCTAGGCAGAGTTGCAAAGAAAAAGCCATATCTCAGACTGTCCAATAAAAATAAAAGATTAAGATGGGCAAAAGAACACAGACACTGGACAGAGGAACTCTGCCTAGAAGGCCAGCATGCCGGAGTCGCCTCTTCACTGTTGACGTTGAGACTGGACAGAGGAACTCTGCCTAGAAGGCCAGCATCCCGGAGTCGCCTCTTCACTGTTGACGTTGAGACTGGACAGAGGAACTCTGCCTAGAAGGCCAGCATCCCGGAGTCACCTCTTCACTGTTGACGTTGAGACTGGACAGAGGAACTCTGCCTAGAAGGCCAGCATCCCGGAGTCGCCTCTTCACTGTTGACGTTGAGACTGGACAGAGGAACTCTGCCTAGAAGGCCAGCATCCCGGAGTCGCCTCTTCACTGTTGACATTGAGACTGGACAGAGGAACTCTGCCTAGAAGGCCAGCATCCCGGAGTCGCCTCTTCACTGTTGACATTGAGACTGGACAGAGGAACTCTGCCTAGAAGGCCAGCATCCCGGAGTCGCCTCTTCACTGTTGACGTTGAGACTGGACAGAGGAACTCTGCCTAGAAGGCCAGCATCCCGGAGTCGCCTCTTCACTGTTGACATTGAGACTGGACAGAGGAACTCTGCCTAGAAGGCCAGCATCCCGGAGTCGCCTCTTCACTGTTGACGTTGAGACTGGACAGAGGAACTCTGCCTAGAAGACCAGCATCCCGGAGTCGCCTCTTCACTGTTGACGTTGAGACTGGTGTTTTGTGGGTACTATTTAATGAAGCTGCCAGTTGAGGACTTGTGAGGAGTCTGGAATAAGAAGAAACCGCGACAGATAACTGATCATTGAAGATACTAATTGCATAAAGAAGGTAGCGGGAGTTTAGTTCAGGAATAAACCGATCTCATTAAGAACAACACTTCTATATGTTGTCATTATCATTCCGTTAACTCAGTTGATCTTAAATTCACCAATGACAAAAAACAATAACACTTCTGGAGAATATAGTGGTTGTTTAGAAATGTTATTTCTGTCTGTTTATATGTATTATCGTAACAAGCATATATTATTATTAGACACAGCACTCTCAAAACATGAAAACATTCATCCAAACTATTGTAAACCTTCAAAATTGCAAGTACATTCTTCAAAAGAACAGAAAGTTAGTCTGTATTTAAAAATAAAAAAATCACAGTCGATAAATAAATTCTCAGTCACTAAATGATGATGATCAAAATTGGAAGAACAACTATCCAAAGGTGCATAATTATTTTTAATTACTCTCCTATCATAATGAATCATAATGTATATCACCAAACAATTTCATACACATCTAATCAAATGTTATTCCTGATAAAAAATATATGTAGAGAGAGAGAGAGGGATAAAAAGGGGGGGATTGAGAGAGAGAGAGGGATAAAAAGGGGGGGATTGAGAGAGAGAGAGAGAGAGAGAGAGAGAGAGAGGGATAAAAAGGGGTGGATTGAGAGAGAGAGAGGGATAAAAAGGGGGGGATTGAGAGAGAGAGAGAGAGAGAGACAGAGAGAGAGAGAGAGAGAGAGAGAGAGAGAGAGACAGAGACAGAGACAGAGAGAGAGAGAGAGAGAGAGAGAGAGAGAGAGAGAGAGAGAGAGAGAGAGAGAGAGAAATATGTTTATTGATTGACTGGAGCTGAAGGGTGGGACTAATAACAACAAGATAACCAATGTAAAACATACGGTCTGTAAAAAAATGTAGATAGATACTGTTCAGAAATGTTATGAAATAGCACAGTTACAAATAGAACTCAAACTGGACGGACATCAGAAATAGAGGAAGGACTAAAAACAAACAAAATATAACTATTGTAAAATAGATTGTCTGTAAAATGTGTATAAGATGTTTAAACTGAAGGTAGATTGGAAATTATGCAAACAATTACATTGATGGAAGCAACAATCTATCTGCAATTTTAAAGCTGATCCCCCCCCCCCCCCAAACATTTGAAATGTCTTAATTCTTTTGGAACTTTTGTGAGTGTAATGTTTACTGTTATTTTAATTGTTTTATTTCACTTGGTGTAATATCTATTTAACTTGGTGTAATATCTATTTCACTTGGTGTAATATCTATTTCACTTGGTGTAATATCTATTTCACTTGGTGTAATATCTATTTCACTTGGTGTAATATCTATTTAACTTGCTTTGTCGATGTAATCATATGTTTCCCAGTTCTGCCCCTCAGCAAGGCAGTTAACCCACTGTTCCCCGGGCACCAAAGACGTGCACCCCGCACCTCTCTGATTCAGAAAAACCATGCAGAAGACACATTTCAGATGAATGCATTCAGTTGAACAATTGACTGGGCATCCCCCTTTCTCTTTCCCCTTTCCCATGCCAATACATCCCCTTAAATTAGAGAGAGAGAGAGAGAGAGAGAGCGAGAGAGAGAGAGAGAGAGAGAGCGAGAGAGAGAGAGAGAGAGTGAGAGAGAGAGAGAGAGACAGAGAGAGAGATGGAGAGAGAGTGTGAGAGAGAGAGAAAGAGAGAGAGAGAGTGAGAGTTAGAGAGAGATAGAGAGAGAGAGAGAGAGAGAGAGAGAGAGAGAGAAAGAGAGAGTGTGATTAGGGTTCTCCCTGGGCCCTGAGTGATATCAGGAGACAGGAATGAAATGGGTTCAGGTTCCGCTGACATGGCCTTTCAGGGGCCCAGAACCGGGTGATTCCTACTACCACAGACCACAGGCTTCCTACCCTGATGGTATGCTGTATTTTCTGTGTTCGCTCACTCTCACTCTCTTTGTGTGTGTGTGTGTGTGTGTGTGTGTGTGTGTGTGTGTGTGTGTGTGTGTGTGTGTGTGTGTGTGTGTGTGTGTGTGTGTGTGTGTGTGTGTGGGGGTGTGTGTGTGTGTGTGTGGGGGGGGGGGGGGGGGTGTGTGTGTGTGTGTGTGTGTGTGTGTGTGTGTACACATGTAAAATGGTCACTGCGTTCTCTCTTGATTTTTTTTAAAGATCAAAGCTTGTCAATGAGATAATTGGTATTCCTGTGCAAATCCAAAATATGTCCCATATTCAACCCTTTCACCCAGTCGGCTCAGTCGTTGGCTGGACTTCTCATCAATAAAGTGGCAGAAAGAACCATTGACCCTTTTTGCTGCTACCAGACAGTACTACGACCGTGAGAGCTGATGCAGTGCCATACATGTATCTGCCCCTTTCTTTCAATTTTCGCCTAAAATGACAAATCTAACTGCCTGTAGCTCAGGACCTGAAGCAAGGATATGCATATTCTTGGTACCATTTCAAAGGAAACACTTTGAAGTTTGTGGAAATTAGAGATTAACGTAGGAGAATAGAACACACATGATCTGGTAAAAGTTAATAAAGAAAAGAAAAAAACATGCACTTTTTTTTGTCATTTTTTTAAAACCATCATCTTTGAAATGCAAGAGAAAGGCCATCATGTATTATTCCAGCCCAGGTGCAATTTAGACTTTGGCCAGTAGATGGCAGCAGTGTCTGTGCAAAGTTTTGGACTGATCCAATGAATCATTGCACATATGTTCCAAATGTTGTATCAAGACTGCCCAAATGTGCCTAATTGGTTTATTAATACATTTTCATGTTCAAAACTGTGCACTCTCCTCAAACAATAGCCTGGTATTATTTCACTGTAATAGCTACTGTAAATTGGACAGTGCAGTTAGATTAACAAGAATCTAAGGTTTCTGCCCATATCAGACACGTCTACGTCCTACGGATTTTATTTGTTTATTACAACCTCATGCTAATCACATTAGCCTATGTTAGCTCAACCATCTTGTGGGCTTGGGGTGGTGGGGGGAGCGACCCTGTAGAGGTTAAGTAGATTGCATTAAACATTTATAACATCATTATGATGCCTTATTAAACGTTATCAACACATTTACGATGCCTTAAACACTACTAACATATTTATGATGCCTTATAAAACATGAACAACACATTTATGATGCCTTATAAAACATGAACAACACATTTATGATGCCTTATTTATGAAGCGTTAATTACAGCTGCTTCGTGCTTCAGAGGGCCTGGTCCCGCAGAGCATATTTATCAGTGTTGATTATTCAGTGTATCATTTCTATCGTTGATTCAAGAGTTAAATCGACTCTGTAAGAGTAACATTAACACTTAGTGGTGTAAAAGAACCCCCAGTGGTGACGTTAATAACCAGAGTTATTGTTTTACACTGTGGAGAGGTAAACCAGTCCAATCAAAACCACACCCATCATTATTATATTTCCCAGCATGCATGACTGCAGGTAGATCTTTAAGGATTGTTTTTGGATATCTGTGTTTTTACATGTACATTGATTGATTTAATCTTCATGCTACACAAAAAATAAATAAGATACATTTTTCTAAACTAATCCAATCAGTTAGTTAGATGTGTTTATTATCTGGTTTAAATGGTTTAGGTGGTGCTGTTTTATCACGTTTCCTAACCCTGATAGTCATTCTGAATGCAGGTTGCAGGTGAATATCCTACTGTCTGGAATCCAATGGGAATTACAAATCATTTTGCAAGTCAGCATAATGTAATTTGCAGGCCTGATGTGGTCTGTAGACCACGGGTTTCCTAACACCACCATGTTAGGATTAAAACTAGGCCATCAACTAAGCCAATGCGTAAGGCCTTATGATGGATGTAATGTATTGTCATAGAGTTCAATTTGTAGTCGCCAAGGAACTCACTTTGTGAGGCCTTTAAAAGGAAAGGCCTTTAATTAAAAGGAAAGAATCCAACAACAACCATGTCTCCGTCACTAACAAATAAAATAATGGGTGTTAACTCTTCAATTTACTCAAAAAGAAAAGGCACCCTGGGAAATATGTAAATTGGGCTTTACAACATACAGTGTTAAAACATCTCCCCCCTCTAAACATTTTTTACTGGATACATTGCAGTTTCATTACTATGAGCTACGCAAACACTACAATCAACTTCCTTTGAATAATTGTAAACAGTCAAATGGGGAACACAGCGACATAATTTCATTTTTAACACTTTCCAAAGTGTTGTTTTAACACCAGTACAGTCGGACTCATACGACAACTGTATGTAGTGGACCTTTGAAGTTAAATGTACAACATTTATTTTGCTGTGTGCTGTGTGCTGTTCCCTGACTCTACCAATAATTAAGGCTAATAAACAGTTTTTTTACTGAGTAAAAAATAGCATTAATTGTAGGCAGAAATGAGGTCACCCTTTTTATTTAACCTTTAATTAACTTGGCAAGTCAGTTGAGAACAAATTCTTATTTACAATGACGGCCAAACCCAGACAACACTGGGCCAATTGTGCACCGCCCTATGGGACTACCAATCACAGCTGGTTGTGATACAGCCTGGATTTGAACCAGGGTGTCTGTCATGACATCTCTAGTACTGAGATGCAGTGCCTTAGACCGCTGCGCCACTCGGGAACCCATACTCATTCATTTCAAGTAAAAAATAAACCGTAAATGACATTTTATTATACAAAGAACAGCAACGTGAAACGTTGATAACAGTGCTTGAAATTATTGAAATAACGCTTTAACATTTTTAATGCAGAATTAACACAACTCAAAAGACAATTGGTCTGTAGTCGTAATAAGGTGTAAATCAGTATTGCCCTCTGGTGGTATGATTCGGAACTGGCAATTTACCCACGTTACCCTCCCGGACGTTAGGTGGCAGTAAACACTTGCAGTTGGTCACCAAATTCCCTTAATGAAGACCAAAGAAGACCAATGAGGAAGTTTTTACCTTGCTTCTTTGTTTAGTGTCTTCAAGTGCATATTTTTTATATTTCAGAAACCTTTAGCTAGCGTACAAATAACGAGCGTCATCTAGTCTGCAACTCAACTTCATGCACTTTTATGATTTTGTTTTGATTGAGTTAATTTAGTGTACATAATTTCTCATAAATACTAACGGTAGCTAGTTAGCAAATACAGTCAGGAGCATTTATTGATGTCAATCTCTGAAGGTTTGCTCAAATCACGATGGTGAGTGCCAGCTATCCATAACCCACTACACTGCTGGAAAGTTAATAATGTATTCATCAATGTACATGTTGTATGGGTTGTGTACAGTTAACCCTCAATCATGACTCAAATGCCATATCTTTACGTTGAGTCATTGGACGTCTCTTAGGTCTGTTTAGTAACGCGGGTGTATTAGTACACTAGTCACTGTCAATTGTATTGGTTTGCACAAAAAACCTCTGTGGGAAGCCAGAGGTTAAATACAATTTTATTTCAAGTTACTGTGCTGGTGGGCATGACGGTTGGTCAAAATGAGAGGGGGGAATTTGATACAAAATATATACAGTGCCTTGCGAAAGTATTCGGCCCCTTGAACTTTGCGACCTTTTGCCACATTTCAGGCTTCAAACATAAAGATATAAAACTGTATTTTGTTGTGAAGAATCAACAACAAGTGGGACACAATCATGAAGTGGAACGACATTTATTGGATATTTCAAACTTTTTGAACAAATCAAAAACTGAAAAATTGGGCGTGCAAAATTATTCAGCCCCCTTAAGTTAATACTTTGTAGCGCCACCTTTTGCTGCGATTACAGCTGTAAGTCGCTTGGGGTATGTCTCTATCAGTTTTGCACATCGAGAGACTGAAATTTTTTCCCATTCCTCCTTGCAAAACAGCTCGAGCTCAGTGAGGTTGGATGGAGAGCATTTGTGAACAGCAGTTTTCAGTTCTTTCCACAGATTCTCGATTGGATTCAGGTCTGGACTTTGACTTGGCCATTCTAACACCTGGATATGTTTATTTTTGAACCATTCCATTGTAGATTTTGCTTTATGTTTTGGATCAATGTCTTGTTGGAAGACAAATCTCCGTCCCAGTCTCAGGTCTTTTGCAGACTCCATCAGGTTTTCTTCCAGAATGGTCCTGTATTTGGCTCCATCCATCTTCCCATCAATTTTAACCATCTTCCCTGTCCCTGCTGAAGAAAAGCAGGCCCAAACCATGATGCTTCCACCACCATGTTTGACAGTGGGGATGGTGTGTTCAGCTGTGTTGCTTTTACGCCAAACATAACGTTTTGCATTGTTGCCAAAAAGTTCAATTTTGGTTTCATCTGACCAGAGCACCTTCTTCCACATGTTTGGTGTGTCTCCCAGGTGGCTTGTGGCAAACTTTGAACGACGCTTTTTATGGATATCTTTAAGAAATGGCTTTCTTCTTGCCACTCTTCCATAAAGGCCAGATTTGTGCAATATACAACTGATTGTTGTCCTATGGACAGAGTCTCCCACCTCAGCTGTAGATCTCTGCAGTTCATCCAGAGTGATCATGGGCCTCTTGGCTGCATCTCTGATCAGTCTTCTCCTTGTATGAGCTGAAAGTTTAGAGGGACGGCCAGGTCTTGGTAGATTTGCAGTGGTCTGATACTCCTTCCATTTCAATATTATCGCTTGCACAGTGCTCCTTGGGATGTTTAAAGCTTGGGAAATCTTTTTGTATCCAAATCCGGCTTTAAACTTCTTCACAACAGTATCTCGGACCTGCCTGGTGTGTTCCTTGTTCTTCATGATGCTCTCTGCGCTTTTAATGGACCTCTGAGACTATCACAGTGCAGGTGCATTTATACGGAGACTTGATTACACACAGGTGGATTGTATTTATCATCATTAGTCATTTAGGTCAACATTGGATCATTCAGAGATCCTCACTGAACTTCTGGAGAGAGTTTGCTGCACTGAAAGTAAAGGGGCTGAATAATTTTGCACGCCCAATTTTTCAGTTTTTGATTTGTTAAAAAAGTTTGAAATATCCAATAAATGTCGTTCCACTTCATGATTGTGTCCCACTTGTTGTTGATTTTTCACAAAAAAATACAGTTTTATATCTTTATGTTTGAAGCCTGAACTGTGGCAAAAGGTCGCAAAGTTCAAGGGGGCCAAATACTTTCGCAAGGCACTGTATATATTTTTTACTAGGTAAGTAGACTGAGAACACGTTCTCATTTACAGCAACGACCTGGGGAATAGTTACAGGGGAGAGGAGGGGGATGAATGAGCCAATTGTTAGCTGGGGATGATTAGGTGACCATGATAGTATGAGGTCCAGATTGGGAATTTAGCCAGGACTCCAGGGTTAACACCCCTACAATAAGTGCTATGGGATCTTTAGTGACACCAGTTTAACGTCCCATCCGAAAGACGGCACCCTACACAGGGCAGTGGAATATTTTTTTAGACCAGAGGAAAAGGTGCCTCTTCATGAGCCTCCAAACAACACTTCCAGCAGCATCTGGTCTCCCATCCAGGGGACTGACCAGGACCAACCCTACTTAGCTTCAGAAGCAAGCCAGCAGCATCTGGTCTCCCATCCAGGGGACTGACCAGGACCAACCCTGCTTAGCTTCAGAAGCAAGCCAGCAGCATCTGGTCTTCCATCCAGGGGACTGACCAGGACCAACCCTGCTTAGCTTCAGAAGCAAGCCAGCAGTGGGATGCAGGGTGGGAAGCAGGGTGGGAAGCAGGGTGGGAAGCAGGGTGGGATGCAGGGTGGGAAGCTGCTGGTTTTATCTAAAGGATCCTATTATTAAACAGACTTTCCAAACATGGGTCTGTTGTAGAACCACTTTATCCTCTTACCTTTATGTCCCCACATGTAATCATGTTTTAGTCCAAATGTGTCTCGCTAGCAGGACTTTTATTTTCGTATGAGGTAAGCAGAGAGGAAGAGGGTCTAAAACAGACCCACATTTGGAAAACTTTGTTTAATAATACAATCCTTTAGATATTTTGTATTAAATTCTACCCGTCATAATGACCAACCGTCCTTCCCACCAGAACAGTAACTTCTAATAGAATTGTATTTCACTTTGGCTTCCCACTGACATTTTTTTTGTGAAAACCAATACAATTGACAGTGACTCTAGTGTCTGTAAAAAACACCTAGATGTCCTCTTTAGCCTTATGAGACAAAAGTCCCGATGCTGCGCAAAATGCTCTGTCTAAAAGCAAATACGTTTTGGAGACATTTGGAACTTCATTTTCATATAAGCGAGAAATACTTTTTTTAATACAAAAATCACACTTCCTGTATGCAGTTTAGGTTAGGGTTATTTTGAAAAACGCATGCAATCCAGACAGAAATGTGGAATGGAATGGTCCAAATGCGAGCACAAGGTGAGAGGATGTGTCGAAGCTGAAGCCAGGTACAACTTTGCTAAACTGCTCACAGTAAGAGTATATTTTGTATTTTAAATGTTATTTATTACAGTTAAGTTCCAAAGATTTCCAAAACCGTATCGCTAGCGAGGATGAATAACATTTCTAAATGTTAAAACATCGTTGGGATTGTAGTTCATATGGAGCCAGCTGTCCTCCTTAACATCTGCTGAGAACCCAATACAAGGGCCAGCTGTAAGCCACCTTGAATCCCCTTGGGTTCTCGAGAGCTTGTGTACAGTATGCCTGAAGCCCCAACCCTGAAATACAAGCTGTTAAAATCTGTTCAGCATTCACACTTTTCTGATATGCATATAATGTTTATAATCAGAGATTACCAGAGAAAATGTCCTCTCAAGTCCAACATACCAGCTAATAGCAGTTAATTGTTTTACATAATAGTCATACTTTTCATTCATATTTTTCCTTGGGATGCGTGTCTGGTCTTTTATTTTAGGATGGTGAGAACAAACCCTGCCTGCCACTCTCCTTTACCGTACCTAAATCTGAGGGTCCTGATTGTAACAGTAAAGTCCAGAGTGAACAACAGGCTCCAGAGATGGCATCAGTGAAGCAGGAAGACTGCAGTCAAACACTGGGGCTGAATGTCAACATTAAAGATGAAGTAAAGGAGGAAGAGATTGAAACATTTGTGTATCATGGTAAAAAATACGTTTTCACAGTCTCAGAGTAGAAGTGTACGAGTGCTGATGTAGGATCGGTTTAACCTTTTAGATCATAATGAATCAGATTATATGGACGGGGAGACCTGATCCTAGATCAGCACATTTAATCTGTGTGACTTTAGGTCCAGGTGAACTGACAAGGCTTCAGGCTCCTGTTTCCCTGAAAGAGGTAACCTAGATGATGTCTCATGCTGCTCACCTGATTTACCATCAACCATTTTACATTTGTCTCCTTCGCTTGACGCGTAACGTTTGAACAACATTGGGATCGTTAACGTTTCGAAAAAATGGACACAACTGCACGGTGATCTAAATTTTATCACACAACCTCCTCTCTCTCCCTCACGCTGGCCTGCCTGCCCCCTCCTCTCTCTCTCACACTGGCCTACCTACCCCCTCCCCTCTCCCTCACGCTGGCCTGCCTGCCCCCTCCTCTCTCTCCCTCACACTGGCCTACCTGCCCCCTCCTCTCTCTCCCTCACGATGGCCTGCCTACCCCCTCCCCTCTCTCCCTCAGGCTGGCCTGCCTACCCCCTCCCCTCTCTCCCTCACGCTGGCCTGCCTGCCCCCTCCTCTCTCTCCCTCACACTGGCCTACCTACCCCCACCCCTCTCTCCCTCAGGCTGGCCTGCCTACCCCCTCCCCTCTCTCCCTCAGGCTGGCCTGCCTACCCCCTCCCCTCTCTCCCTCAGGCTGGCCTGCCTACCCCCTCCCCTCTCTCCCTCAGGCTGGCCTGCCTAACCCCTCCCCTCTCTCCCTCAGGCTGGCCTGCCGACCCCCTCCCCTCTCTCCCTCACGTTGGCCTGCCTACCCCCTCCCCTCTCTCCCTCAGGCTGGCCTGCCTACCCCCTCCCCTCTCTCCCTCACGCTGGCCTGCCTGCCCCCTCCTCTCTCTCCCTCACACTGGCCTACCTACCCCCACCCCTCTCTCCCTCAGGCTGGCCTGCCTACCCCCTCCCCTCTCTCCCTCAGGCTGGCCTGCCTACCCCCTCCCCTCTCTCCCTCAGGCTGGCCTGCCTACCCCCTCCCCTCTCTCCCTCAGGCTGGCCTGCCTACCCCCTCCCCTCTCTCCCTCAGGCTGGCCTGCCTAACCCCTCCCCTCTCTCCCTCAGGCTGGCCTGCCGACCCCCTCCCCTCTCTCCCTCACGTTGGCCTGCCTGCCCCCTCCTCTCTCTCCCTCACGCTGGCCTGCCTACCCCCTCCCCTCTCTCCCTCAGGCTGGCCTGCCTACCCCCTCCTCTCTCTCCCTCAGGCTGGCCTGCCGACCCCCTCCCCTCTCTCCCTCAGGTTGGCCTGCCTGCCCCCTCCTCTCTCTCCCTCACGCTGGCCTGCCTACCCCCTCCCCTCTCTCCCTCAGGCTGGCCTGCCTACCCCCTCCCCTCTCTCCCTCAGGCTGGCCTACCTACCCCCTCCTCTCCCTCACGCTGGCCTGCCTGCCCCCTCCTCTCTCTCCCTCACGCTGGCCTGCCTACCCCCTCCTCTTTCTCCCTCACGCTGGCCTGCCTACCCCCTCCTCTCTCTCCCTCCTCTTTCTCCCTCACGCTGGCCTGCCTACCCCCTCCTCTCTCTCCCTCACGCTGGCCTGCCTACCCCCTCCTCTCTCTCCCTCCTCTTTCTCCCTCACGCTGGCCTGCCTGCCCCCCTCTCTCCCTCACGCTGGCCTGCCTGCCCCCCTCTCTCCCTCACGCTGGCCTGCCTACCCCTCCTCTCTCTCCCTCACGCTGGCTCACCTGCTCTTTCTCTTCTCTAATGTGAGTGTATGTTCAGTCTTCGATCTGTTGCATGTCGAATATCCTCATGTATTCATTGATGTTAGGATCCTGTTTTACTGAAGTTGTGAGAGACAGATCTTGATTACCGATAGATAGTCCTAGTGAACAGTTCTGTCTCTTATCTGTCTGGTGGCCGACCTGCCTGTTCCCTTACCCTCTCTCTCAGTCCCTTGCTAACTCGCTTTGGATTCTAGCTGACTCAAATCTTGGCACTTAGAAATGGGAGTTGACACTGAGAGTTGACGTGCAAGGGAATCTATTATTTTGTAGTTGGCTCTCCACCACTACGTCATCGTTGTTAACAGTTGGAAAAATGTCAGAGAAAGGCCAGCGACAGCAGCGAAGTCCTGTATGGTGGCGATATTTTGAGAAGTTAAAGGAGAAGGTGGTGGAATGCAAACTGAGAAGGACACACCGTGAGACCCGGGGATGGAGTAGTGATGACTGCGGTAGACTGAACTGCATTAGTTTTCATATGCTGGACCCTTTTGCCTGATGAATACATGCCATTTTATTATGTTTGTCGTATCTTTTAAACCTTAAAAAAAAAAAAAAAAAAACTGTTTAAACCTTTAAATAAATAAATAAAAATAAGTCACATCTCTATTCTTCAACCGTAGGGCCGGCTGGAGGGTTCAAAGAAGAGACGGAAGAACACAAAGTCTTACTACTCAAAGGTCTGCGTTTCCTGTCTTCTCACACATGGAAACATATTTAAACCACAGTTCAGAATCTGGACAGAATTCAAACCAACGAGGCATTCTAAAATGTCATTTTAGAATGCCTCGTTTCGGGGAGTATGATACATGCACACCCATCAGGCTAATGGCATTCACCTGTCACTGGGGCATGCATTCCCCCCCCCCCCACACAAATTACAACAAAAACACAATTGAATAATGGTCTAGCACCTTACTTTACGGCTATGTAGGCCCATGATAGAGGTGGACAATTGTGCTAAGCTCGTAACCCATTGTTTTTATTCCTCAGGAATCAAGGGAACCAGTGCCGCCTCTAGCCTTTTGAGGGCCCTAAGTGGGCAAAACGTACAAAAGTTTGGGGCCACTTAGAAATTTTCTTGTTTTTGAAAGGAAAGCAAAACATTTTGTCCATTTTTAAAATAACAACCAAATTGATCAGAAATACATTGTAGACAATATTAATGTTGTAAATGACTATTGTAGCTGGAAATGGCTGATTTTTAAAAATGGAATATCTACAGAAGTACATTATCATCAACCATCAACCATCACTCCTGTGTTCCAATGGCACGTTGTGTTAGCTAATCCAAGTTTATAATTTTTATAAGGCTAGTTGATCATTAGAAAACCATTTTGTAATTATGTTAGCTCAGCTGAAAACTGTTGTGCTAATTAAAGAAGCAATACAACTGGCCTTCTTTCGACTAGTTGAGTATCTGGCGCATCAGCATCTGTGGGTTCGATTACAGGCTCAAAAACAAAGACCTTTCTTCTGAAACTCGTTAGTCTATTCTTGTTCTGAGAAATGAAGGTTATTCCATGCAAGAAATTACCAGGAAACTGAAGATATTGTACAACGCTGTGTACTACTCCCGTCACAGAACAATGCAAACTGTCCCTAACCAGAATAGAAAGAGGAGTGGGAGGCCCCGGCGCACAACTGAGCAAGAGGACAAGTACATTAGAGTGTCTAGTTTGAGAAACAGACGCCTCACAAGTCCTCAACTGGCAGCTTCATTAAATAGTACCCGCAAAACACCAGTCTCTCAATGTCAACAGTGAAGAGGAGACTCCGGGATACTGGCCTTCTAGGCAGAGTTCCTCTTTCCAGTGTCTGTTCTTTCGTCCATATTAATCTTTTCTTTTTATTGGCCAGTGATATGGCTTTGTCTTTGCAACCAGCATCCCGTAGTCGCCTCTTCACTGTTGACGTTGCATCCCGGCCAGACCCTCCGCAAACCCGGACGACGCTGGGCCAATTGTACGCCGCCCTATGGGACTCCCGATCACGGCCTGGTTGTGATACAGCCCGGGATCGAAACAGGGTCTGTAGTGACGCCCCTGGTAACTTAGACCGCTCGCCACTCTGGAGGCCCAAAATGTAGGAGTTCTAAAGCTAATTTCCTTCAATTCTGCACATTTTTCTATTATATCTGTGTGAGAGTGACTACCAAAAGTGATGTGCCCCCCCCTGGAGGTGATGGTTACTACAAGGTTTAGATATCTGGCTAGACTACCTTACCTAGCAATCTAAAACATGTCAGCTGACATGGGTTAATTGAGTGACTTACGTAAGTGGAAAACTGCCAATGCACTACTAAATTTTGAAATTACACCTCGAGTATTCTACTTTGAATAAATCTCAACAGACTGAGTTCGTATTAAAAACGCAACCCTGGCGGCTGCAAGGCCCTATGCGCAGCTTGTAGTTTGAGTATAGGAAGAGGCGGCACTAAATGGAACCATCGGAGGAGAGCTGGCCATAATCTTCTCCGGTGAAATGTTGTCTGAAATGTATCGGACATTTAACTCTGAAACAGAACCAACCTCTCAAAAGGACCAACCAGTTGAAATGTATCGGACATCTAACTGGGAAACAGAACCAACCTCTCAAAAGGACCAACCAGTTGAAATGTATCGGACATCTAACTGGGAAACAGAACCAACCTCTCAAAAGGACCAACCAGTTGAAATGTATCGGACATCTAACTGGGAAACAGAACCAACCCCTCAAAAGGACCAACCAGTTGAAATGTATCGGACATCTAACTGGGAAACAGAACCAACCTCTCAAAAGGACCAACCAGTTGAAATGTATCGGACATCTAACTGGGAAACAGAACCAACCCCTCAAAAGGACCAACCAGTTGAAATGTATCGGACATCTAACTGGGAAACAGAACCAACCTCTCAAAAGGACCAACCAGTTGAAATGTATCGGACATCTAACTGGGAAACAGAACCAACCTCTCAAAAGGACCAACCAGTTGAAATGTCGATTCAACATGTTGCAGCAGGATTATTTCTGAGAAAGTTACTGTGAAAAATCCAGACTAAATAGAAGCTAGACTATCATTCTGGAGAGGGTTTACTGGCTCATTTTGCTGTAGACTTTCATAGCAAGAGATGCCTGTTATGACCGAGCAGTATTGTAAATCATATTGTGCAATATATTAGGTGCATTAACTTGAGTTATAAATTAGGCAAATGACTTGCTTGTTGCAAATGACTTGTTTTTCTGTTGTCATTTACACAGGAGAAGGACCTGACTACGCTGAACTTAAGGTTGAAGTTGAAACGTCCAGAGCGCAACACCGTGTAGAAAGCAAAGCTAAGGAGTCTAACCACTGCCCACACTGTGAGAAAAGTTTCCCATTCCCATCATATCTTGAAAGACACCTGCGGAAACATACTGGAGAGAAGCCTTATTCCTGTTCTGTCTGTGGGAAGTGCTTCAGGACGTCAACTCATTTAACCACTCACCGGGGAGTTCACACAGGGGAGAGACCTTACTCCTGCTCTGACTGTGGAAAGTGTTTCTCTCTTGTAAGTAACTTTAAACAACATCAGCGAACGCATTCTGGAGAGAAGCCTTACTCCTGCTCCGATTGTGGAGACAGTTTTTCTCAACATGGTAACATGCGTCGTCACCAGAAAAGACATACTGGAGAGAAACCTTACTCCTGCTCCGATTGTGGGAAGAGTTTCATTACAACATCTGAATTAATCAGTCACCAGAGAGTGCACACAGGAGAGAAACCTTTCCACTGTTCTGTCTGTGGGCAGAATTACTTTAGCCTGAGTAACTTAATACGCCACCAGAGAATACACACCTAGGACAGAAGCCATATTCCTGCTAGACTGTGTGACGTGCTTCAAAACATAATCTGAACAAGAGGTCTTCACGAATCCACCCGTACCCGGAATACCCGAGAACCGATCCGATCCGGGACATGAGCAGATCTGGATCCAGAATTCTGAATAATGTTACAGGTCTGGTTCGGATCTGATTTGATTGGGTCTCGGGTATGTGTAATTTAACTGACTTGTCCGGAGGGGCCCGTACAGATCCGAACTCAACTACACAGAAACAGAGAGAGAGAGAGAGAGAGAGAATTATGATGATGCAGGAAGCTCCTCTCTCACACTGTCGAAGACATGGAGCGGTACCTACACAGTCCCAACATTGACCCTGTCTGCCGAGGATGGCGTAGAGAGTTCCTGCTCTATAGCTGTTATTGACCGCTACGCACAGAGGACGAGGAGCCCAACCAGCATGGATCAGGGGCAGGAGGAATGGCCTAACAGGGAGCTCCAGCGTGTAGCAGGGACATGAGGGAATGACCCAGCCTGACGGAGTGGAGAGAGCAGCAGTAAACTACAAGGGAAAGGTTTTTAATTTCTCCTGAGACTGATAGTTCCTACTCAGAGCAATAGAGCAGGAACTCTCTGAGCCATTACTGATCCTGTATATTCAATACAAGGCCAAAAGTATATGGACATCTGCTCGTCGAACATCTCATTCCAAACTCATGGGTGTTAAACCCATTTAATCCCACATTTTCCCAGACATGAAAATATCAAAATCATTAGTGACCCTTTGGAATAATATTTTTTCTTTTTTTAATGTTCATGGAGGTGAGATAATGGTGAGATAATGGTGAGATAATGTGATGTATACTGAATTAACATTTATCCTATGCAGTCATCAACATTCTTATATATCCCAGCCCACTTATGAATCGATTACATCCATGCCAGCCATAGTATCGGATCATGCTCTCATCCACTCCTGATGACTATGACTGATTGAGCTCAGAGAAGACGGGCCTAATCTTACAAAGTGTGTCGTCAGTGATCTTTGCACACAAAGATCACTGACGACACACTTTGTAAGATTAGGCCCGTCTTCTCTCAACGACATGAACTGAGGCCATTGTTTAATCAAAGCGATTTCTCCGCATTGCATCTGAAGTGCTTTCATTACTGTACATCACTGTCAAGTGACCAAACCTTTTGTTTGGGAGCTTTGACGCAACCATCTTCTCTTCTCATGGTGCAACCAGGAAGTAAACAGCTCATGTGACAATTTACACTAATGCATTGAAATGCTAGAAATATCATTCAGTAACATCTTTAGAGCCTAATAACGTTTTTTCACTGAGCCATTCAGTAAGGCCATTCTTTTGCCAATGTTTGTCAATGGAGATTGCAGATTTTTCTTTACACCTGTCAGCAACCGGTGTGGCTGAAATAAACAAATCCACTAATTTGAAGGGCATCCACATACTTTTGATCATGTAGTGTAGCTTACATTGCTTGTCTGTTTTTTGTTTTATTTTACCTTTATTTAACTAGGCAAGTCAGTTAAGAACAAATTCTTATTTTCAATGACGGCCTAGGAACAGTGTGTTAACTGCCTGGTAAGGGGCAGAACGACAGATTGTCACCTTGTCAGCTTAGGGGTTTGAACTTGCAACCTTCCGGTTACTAGGCCAACGCTCTAACCACTAGGCTACCCTGCCGCCCCATGTTTTGATTTTGAGTACTGCGCTGTTGGGAAGGGCTTGCAAGTTCATGTTAAGCATTTCACTGTACTTGTGCATGTGACAAATAAAACCTGAAAAATCAGAAATGCACGATATCTTTCTGTAGTAAAATAAAATTTGAAATCTTAGCTTCTTGATCATCATGTTTACAATGTTGTTTTTGAAATGGAAATATGACTCATATTACAGAACATGCAGTAAAGCTTCAAATTACATCACTTCCTGCTTGGTAGCATCTACAGACCGAAGATTAGTGTCATAGGGGAGGCCTGGGTCTGGGCCCAAAAGTTCAGCCACATTCCCACATTTGTATTAATTTTGAACAATGTATTTACATGCAAAATCCAATATACCAAACATCCTTCCCCCAACAGACATTTTTTTTGTGTATTACATTTCAGAACAATTCAGAATGTTGTGATATTTTTTTGTTTCAGTCAAACGGATCCGCCCATAAATGTATAGTCATTGTTAGCTGCGTATCGCTGCAGACGTGTGTAGCTACTCATCAGAGACCAATGTGTGTTCTTTATTTGAATGAAAAAGCATAATGCCATACTAACAGAAAACATGACATTTTAAAGGAAATAATTTCAACAAGAAGTGATAAATAATATAAAATATCTGAAATAATATTGACCTAATCCTCTTGTCCAGGTCTCTCTCAGGGAGAAATCTCCAGCTCTGGTCCCCCACCAACACCAGAGGGAACTGTGGAGTCAGCTTTACCCCCATGGAGGAGCTACCCTCCACCTCACCATCAACACCTTGGCCAGCACCAACAGTGCCACCCCAACCCATCACCTCCTGTCCTGCACCATCTCACTCCATCCACTCTGGCTCTGCTCTCCAACCCATCACCTCCTGTCCTGCTCCATCTCACTCCATCCACTCTGGCTCTGCTCTCCAACCCATCACGTCCTGTCCTGCACCATCTCACTCCATCCACTCTGGCTCTGCTCTCCAACCCATCACGTCTGGCTGGACACCACAGGGCTCCCAAGTCAATCTGCTCCAACAAATCCTGGACACACAGGATTTGTGCCTCAGCCACCCTTCCTCTGGGAACACCATCAGCCTCCATGTCCAGTCCCCTCACATTAATATCACCTACTGCACCACACTTTGATTCCCCATTCCCATTACCGGTAATCACAACCCATTCCCCCCAGCCATCACAAACCAGCCCTGCCCCAACCTCCCCTACCTTAACCAGCCCTGCCCCAACCTCCCCTACCTTAACCAGCCCTGCCCCAACCTCTCCTACCTTAACCAGCCCTGCCCCAACCTCTCCTACCTTAACCAGCCCTGCCCCAACCTCCCCTACCTTAACCAGCCCTGCCCCAACCTCCCCTACCTTAACCAGCCCTGCCCCAACCTCTCCTACCTTAACCAGCCCTGCTCCTACCTTAACCAGCCCTGCCCCAACCTCTCCTACCTTAACCAGCCCTGCCCCAACCTCTCCTACCTTAACCAGCCCTGCCCCAACCTCTCCTACCTTAACCAGCCCTGCCCCAACCTCCCCTACCTTAACCAGCCCTGCCCCAACCTCTCCTACCTTAACCAGCCCTTCCCCAACCTCTCCTACCTTAACCAGCCCTGCCCCAACCTCTCCTACCTTAACCAGCCCTGCCCCAACCTCTGCTACCTTAACCAGCCCTGCCTCAACCTCTCCTACCTTAACCAGCCCTGCCCCAACCTCTCCTACCTTAACCAGCCCTGCCCCAACCTCTCCTACCTTAACCAGCTCTGCCCCAACCTCTCCTACCTTAACCAGCCCTGCCCCAACCTCTCCTACCTTAACCAGCCCTGCCCCAACCTCTGCTACCTTAACCAGCCCTGCCCCAACCTCTGCTACCTTAACCAGCCCTGCCCACTCTCTCATCCCTCCAATCTCCAGATCTGTTAAACGGCGAGTTCAGGAGACAGTCCGGCCTTGTCCTACACCCACTGCTAAGAATCAAAAACATCAACAAACATCAAGAAACAAATGCAAATAAAATACAACAAGTGTTTAACTTGCTTTCTTACAGCCTCTTCACACTTACTACACTATACATATTGCTCACATGTAGTCTTGTGTACTTGCCACGGAGAGGAGGGAGTGGAAGGATGATGGGTGCTCCGGAATGTTTCGTTTTCTTCCAGTTCCGCACAACTGTTCTGTTAGCAACCCTGTTCTGTTGCTCTTCAACCGATCGCTCTCCGCACCTGCCTGCCTGTCTAGCATCACTACTCTGGACGGTTCTGACTTAGAATATGTGGACGACTACAAATACCTCGGTGTCTGGTTAGACTGTAAACTCTCCTTCCAGACTCACATTAAGCATCTCCAATCCAAAATTAAATCTAGAATTGGCTTCCTGTTTTGCAATAAAGCATCCTTCACTCATCCTGGCAAACATACCTTCGTAAAACTGACCATCCTACTGATCTTTAACTTCGACGATGTAATTTATAAAATAGCCTCAAACACTCTTCTCAGCAAACTGGATGTAGTCTATCACAGTGCCATCCGCTTTGTCACCAACGCCCTATATTCTACCCAACACTGCGACCTGTATGCTCTCTTTGGCTGGCCCTCGCTTCATATTCGTCGCCAAACCCACTGGCTCCAGGTCATCTATAAGTCTTTGCTAAGTAAAGCCCCGCCTTATCTCAGCTCACTGGTCACCATAGCAGCACCCACCCGTAGTATGCGCTCCAGCAGGTATATTACCTGATGACTGAAACAGAATTATTCTGCTGCTCTGTCGTTCGCTACGTACTTCAGTCTGAGACTGCCGTCATTTAATTAGTTTGTGGTGACGTCAAAATGATGGAGTGTTGAACAAAACAAAGTCGTCAGCGATTGGCTGATCTCTAACCGATCAGTATCATACGGTCTAGAAATTGTCAGGTGGTACTCCTAGGTCTGATCCAGACTCATTGCAGAGATCCGTGAGCTTGGCGTAGCGTTTGGTCCGAGCAAGGAGTTTGGGTAGCCAGGCAACACAACACACGCACAATTCATAGAAAAAGAGTGAACTAATTAGGGAAATGGCGCACATTTGATAGTTTAATGTTTTGACATGAACTGAGCTTAAGAACATGTTCTGTACCTTTTGCTTTGGGTTAATGTTTTGTATTCTGTAAAATAAAAGCAACACTGTCAGAATTTCTGCCCAGATGGTTGTATGAACAAACTAGTAACTATATAATGTATAATGGAGACTGGTATCAAAGACACTGGCTCTTGTGACTTAAAATGTGATTTGTTGTAATAAGGTGTAAATCACTATTGCTCTCTGGTGGTATGATTCGGAACTGGTAATTAACCCACATTACCTTCCCGGACGTTAGGTGGCAGTAAACACTTGCTGTTGGTCACCAAACGTTACTAATGAAGACAGAAGAAGACATATGAGGAAGTTTTGCCGCGTTTCTTTGTTTTGGATCTTCATGCTCAGTTTTTTTTTGACGTTTCGATACTTCAGAAACGTTTTATTTCGCTTACGAATAACGAGCTAAATGCAATTTTATGATTCTGTTTTGATTGAACGCATATGAGCTAATTTAGTATACAGCTTCTCTGTCGACTAGCTACTGTAGCTAGTTAACGTTAGTTAGCAACACAGGAGCCTTGACGTCAGTCGCTAAGGCTTGCTCATATCATGGTGAGTGCAGGCTCTCCACAGCCCATTGCACGGCTGGAAAGAACACAATCTATTGATTAATTTACATGTTGTATGGGTTATGTACAGTGCTTAAAATATTTTCAGTGTTCACACTTTTTTTCCCTGGTCTTATGTTTATAATCAGAGATTACCAGAGAGAATTTCCTCTCAAATCCAACATACAAGTTAATAGCAGCTATTTGTATTACATAGTAGTCATTTCATATTTTTTTATACTTGGGATGCGTGTCTGGTCTTTTATTTTAGGATGGTGAAAACAAACCCTGCCTGCTGCTCTCCTTTACCGCACCTAAATCTGAGGGTCCTGATTGTAACAGAGTGAACAGCAGACTCCAGAGATGGCATCAGTGAAGCAGGAAGACTGCAGTCAAACACTGGGGCTGAATGTCAACATTAAAGATGAAGTAAAGGAGGAAGAGATTGAAACATTTGTGTATCATGGTAAAAGCAGAGCACCACCTGTTTTCACAGTCTGCTAGTAGGACAATTTGTAGGATCAGTTTTGCCTTTAAGATCATAATGAATAAGATTATATGAACAGCAGGGACCTGCTCTTAAACCAGCTAGCACATGTGGTTCCTTGGAAGTTGTGTGAATGTACGTTATTGGTTCTGGGAACAAAGCCAAAAGTTTCCTGACTGGTAAAAAAAAACTGGTACGTTTTTAAAGAAATGTTCTGAGAATGGAAGTGAACATTCCCGCCTGTTCTAGATTGCAGGGACGTTCTGAGAATGGAAGTGAACATTCCCGCCTGTTCTAGATTGCAGGGACGTTCTGAGAATGGAAGTGAACATTCCGCCTGTTCTAGATTGCAGGGACGTTCTGAGAATGGAAGTGAACATTCCGCCTGTTCTAGATTGCAGGGACGTTCTGAGAATGGAAGTGAACATTCCGCCTGTTCTAGATTGCAGGGACGTTCTGAGAATGGAAGTGAACATTCCGCCTGTTCTAGATTGCAGGGACGTTCTGAGAATGGAAGTGAACATTCCGCCTGTTCTAGATTGCAGGGACGTTCTGAGAATGGAAGTGAACATTCCGCCTGTTCTAGATTGCAGGGACGTTCTGAGAATGGAAGTGAACATTCCGCCTGTTCTAGATTACAGGGACGTTCTGAGAATGGAAGTGAACATTCCCGCCTGTTCTAGATTGCAGGGACGTTCTGAGAATGGAAGTGAACATTCCGCCTGTTCTAGATTGCAGGGACGTTCTGAGAATGGAAGTGAACATTCCGCCTGTTCTAGATTGCAGGGACGTTCTGAGAATGGAAGTGAACATTCCGCCTGTTCTAGATTGCAGGGACGTTCTGAGAATGGAAGTGAACATTCCGCCTGTTCTAGATTGCAGGGACGTTCTGAGAATGGAAGTGAACATTCCGCCTGTTCTAGATTGCAGGGACGTTCTGAGAATGGAAGTGAACATTCCGCCTGTTCTAGATTGCAGGGACGTTCTGAGAATGGAAGTGAACATTCCGCCTGTTCTAGATTGCAGGGACGTTCTGAGAATGGAAGTGAACATTCCGCCTGTTCTAGATTGCAGGGACGTTCTGAGAATGGAAGTGAACATTCCGCCTGTTCTAGATTGCAGGGACGTTCTGAGAATGGAAGTGAACATTCCGCCTGTTCTAGATTGCAGGGACGTTCTGAGAATGGAAGTGAACATTCCGCCTGTTCTAGATTGCAGGGACGTTCTGAGAATGGAAGTGAACATTCCGCCTGTTCTAGATTACAGGGACGTTCTGAGAATGGAAGTGAACATTCCGCCTGTTCTAGATTGCAGGGACGTTCTGAGAATGGAAGTGAACATTCCCGCCTGTTCTAGATTGCAGGGACGTTCTGAGAATGGAAGTGAACATTCCCGCCTGTTCTAGATTGCAGGGACGTTCTGAGAATGGAAGTGAACATTCCGCCTGTTCTAGATTGCAGGGACGTTCTGAGAATGGAAGTGAACATTCCGCCTGTTCTAGATTGCAGGGACGTTCTGAGAATGGAAGTGAACATTCCGCCTGTTCTAGATTGCAGGGACGTTCTGAGAATGGAAGTGAACATTCCACCTGTTCTAGATTGCTGGGACGTTCTGAGAACGTTTTACTATGGTTCCCAGAATGTTGTCATGGGATGTTTTATTAACCTATAATTTGCATTCTCAGAATGTTATTTAAAAGGTAATTAAATGACGTTTTGAGAACATATTTCAATAACACTTAACACTGCTAGCTTAGTTTGGGTTACCTGTTGTGATCTCCAAGCACAGATAGGACATAGGGGTATTAATCATGATGGCACTGCATCAATGTGACTATAACCTATGATCTTCTGCTCTCTATTCCTGGAATTAGTCCACTGCTCTGTTCATTTTAGTCTATTCAAACAGACTCCATTTCAAAGTAAATAATCACTCATTAAGATCAGGTGTGGTCAGTTAGTGGGTGCGGCAAACGCACCTGAACACACTTAACAAGGTAGGATAGAGTTTTGTTGATTGGAGATTCGGGAAGTGTGTTGAATGAGGTCCAGCGGTGAGAGAGACGAAAGAAGCTTTCGAAAGAAGGTTTTCCGACACGAGTAGAAAAGAGTTGAGTCTGGGGGGGGTTGTTGTTTTTTTTTCAGTGTGGTCACTGCTCATGTTCCCAAAATGTTGCCGCCCGGAGGTTATGAGATGGAGTTACGTCTGAATGTCACTGGGCCGCAAGTCAAGTCGGGAGAAGAGGACTATTGGGATAGGCACACAAAGGTGGATTTCTGAAGAGGAATGGAAGGAGGAAGGAGAGGAATGGGGGGGGAGAAATAAGAGGTCGAAGAGAATAGCAGAGGTTGAATTTGAGGAAGGTGGAGATGGGGTGTCAAAGAGGATTGGTGTCATGTGCAAACAGAGTGAGCCGTACACCAGACTGAGTTCTGTAGGTGAAATGGAAGTGAATGAGGGCGAGTTAAGTGAGGTGTGGTGAAGAGTTTGGAAACGGAGCCTGGCGTCAATGGACATGATAAAGAAGAGTCTGGACCAGTAGGAGTGACTTTTTGGGGAGAACCTTTTTGGCAGAACCTTACCTTTTGGCAGAACCATTTGTGGTTTCAGGGTGGGTGGGAAAGGAGTTAGATGCAGTTGAGTCGGTGAAGGTAACCTGTAGTGGACTTGTGATGTTTGTTTCTTCTGACCAGAGGGAGCAGGCGGTCCATGTCATTCAACTTGGGGGTCAAGATCTGTTTCTTGCTTTGCTCTTAGGAACGGGGCACCATTGAAAGTGATTTTTCTGGGGTAGTGTGGAGGTGGAGCAAACGAAGTTTAAATTCCTGGCGTTTGGTGCGACACAGATCCGGTGGTGAAACAGGAGTCACTGTCAGTCTTTTTGAGTCAGAGTCTCTACCTGACAATGTCATGTTTGGCTATATATCAGTTATCCTGTTAGAGCCTTTTGTGCTGAATCCACTGCCCTGTTTCAGGTGTAACATTTCTGGTCATGTCATAGCAGTTGGTAGGAGGGAGATCCCAATCAAGATGAGGGAATGGGATGGAGGATTGTGTTCTTTCGGTGGATACAGTTGTGACAACTGTAGAAGTGCCCTGGTTGCTTGTCATCAGAAGTGTCTGGTGAGAGAGAGAGGCAGGTTGAGGTGGCTAGAGTCAGAAGTGCAGAAGGTGTCATACTGAGGCAGTGAAGAAAGTAGAGGATGGGGTCAAGGATCCTAAGAGGATCCCTGTGAGTAGATCTGTGCCAGCACAGAGGGATTTGGCCAATGAGTGATATATGATTCAGAAAGGTTGGTTTCCATCTGTGCCACAGAAATGGAATGTAAATCACAGAAAATAGATGTTGTAGTGGCAGCTGCGTAGAACTATTTGGCTATACGAGATTTGACTTCAGAATAGTTCCAGGGTGTGTTGACTGGTGGTGTCCCGTGTTTTGACTGAGTGTGTGGTTAGTTGGCAGGGTGTTTTAGTGTTTCTTTTATTTATTTTTTCCCCCATTATGTATCACAAAGTATAATGGATTTATACTATAGCCCAGTTGGGGGTGGTAATACAACATTGGATGCCGCAGGGCACCATCAGAGAGTCGGGGCCATGTTCCCCACTGGGCCAAATGGGACGTGGAACGGCGCCACTGTAATGTAATTGGAGTCATGTGCAGGGGAACCTACTCACCTGATTTGCCATCAACATGTTATATTTGTCTTCACCGTAGGGCCGGCTGGAGAGTTCAAAGAAAACACGGAAGAACACCAAGTCTTACTACTCAAAGGTCTGCGTTTCCTGTCTTCTCACACATGGAACATATTTAAACCACAGTTCAGAATCTGGACAGAATTCAAACCAATGTAGATAACCGACATCACTCAGCAGTTTCATTTTAGAATGTTACTTCCTGCTTGCCTTGCTTCAGGGGGCAGAACAACACCCAATGACAAACAATACCTTGATTCTAGCAATGTTATGAAAAAGAACACGTGATTTTATGACGCATGCACACCCATCAGGCTAATGGCATTAACCTGCATGCTGGACTCGGTCCAAGAGATACACTGAGTGTACGAAACAAAATATTGCGTTTTGCCCCGAGAACAGCTTTAATTCATCGGGGCGTGGACTCGACAAGGTGTCAACTGTGTGAAGTGTGAAAATCCCAGCACAAAAAAAAACATAATTGAGTAGTAGTGTCCAACCTTATGTTGTGTTATGTGTTATGAAATGCACTTGTTAGATTCCACAAGAATCCACAATAATTGTTTTTACCTTTATCTAGGCAAGTCAGTCAAGAGCAAACTCTTATTTACAATGACGGCCTAACCCTAACCCGGCCAATTGTGCGGATACAGCCTGGATTCGAACCAGGGTCTGTAGTGACACCTCTAGCACTGTGGTTTTGTGCTTTAGACCTCTGCGCCACTCGGGTGCCCAAAAGTCTCCAGTGAAATGTCTGAAATGTATCGAACATTTAACTCTGAAACAGAACCAACCCCTCAAAAGGACCAACCAGTTGAAATGTATTGGACATCTAACTGTGAAACAGAACCAACCTCTCAAAAGGACCAACCAGTTGAAATGTATCGGACATCTAACTGGGAAACAGAACCAACCTCTCAAAAAGGACCAACCAGTTGAAATGTATCGGACATCTAACTGGGAAACAGAACCAACCTCTCAAAAGGACCAACCAGTTGAAATGTATCGGACATCTAACTGGGAAACAGAACCAACCTCTCAAAAGGACCAACCAGTTGAAATGTATCGGACATCTAACTGGGAAACAGAACCAACCTCTCAAAAGGACCAACCAGTTGAAATGTCGATTCAACATGTTGCAGCAGGATTATTTCTGAGAAAGTTACTGTGAAAAATCCAGACTAAATAGAAGCTAGACTATCATTCTGGAGGGCTTACTGGCTCATTTTGCTGTAGACTTTCATAGCAAGAGATGCCTGTTATGACTGAGCAGTATTGTAAATCCTACTGTGCACTTGATTAGGTGCATTAACTTGACTTATTAATTAGCATTCAGGACCCAAACTATCTGATTATTATGGCCAGAGGCTTTTTGCCTTTTGGTAGGCCGTCATTGTAAATAAGAATTTGTTCTTAACTGACTTGCCTAATTGAATAAAGGTTAAGTAAATATAGCACACCCCATTGGGCCTCATGGTTTAAATACCACACAGTTGCAACTGTTTCTTAATGTGACCAACAATGGAGAACACTAGTAAGTTCATAAAAAGTTTAGCCTGTTTCCTAGGAATTAATCATAAACCTCAACCTGATGCTGATTTTATATCAATTTCACATGTAGATAAAGGAAGAAGAAAACCAAAAGGAATGGAGAAAGAAACTGAAAAAAAGAGGCACCGCTTCACCCCTGGAGATGAGGATCTTATTATTTCAGGGGTACTTGTGCACTGGGAGGACCTCTTCGGCGCCCAGGCCCACATTCGCCCCCGGGGGTCAAAGACGGCAACCTGGAACACCATCGCTGGGACCTTGACCTCGGCTGTGGCGAGATGTGGTGACGATGTCCGGAAGAAGTACAATCTCATAAGGAGCCAAATCAAGCAAAAGGTTTCTTCTATCCGGACATTGTCTGGTGGGGGGCCCAACACCGTGCCGGCGCTGACCGACCTGGAGCAGCTACTTTTCTCCCGAATGGCAGAGACCGAAGCTGGTGTAGTGCCTGTTGATTTGGGATTTGGTGAGTGCTAATCTTGTAATTATAATTAAGATATAATTACATCATACTAATATATTATACATTAGGCCTATATACGGTATATTTCAGTTAAATACCTCACATTATACAATATTGAATTATGTATTGTTTGGTTTAAATTGGACTTAAAAAAAAAAAAGTAATCTAAAATAATTAATTGAAGTTGCTGTTTGACATTTGCCTTAACCAGGCCTTCTTGTAGATTGGCCCTATCATATGTGCTACAAAGCAAGTGTATATCCAGATCAATTACATTAATTATTAAGAAATGTATATTTCGAAAACCCTGCTTCTGATTGGGGTTTAATGTTGATTTGCTCTACATAGATTGACAGAATGTAGGCCTACTGCTTCTGATTGGGGTTTAATGGCCATATGGAATGTAGGCCTACTGCACGAGATCCATCAAAGTTCCAAAGAGGGAACTCTGCTAGTTTAAGTCTGCGACCTATTTAATGCATAGAAACTGGCATAATTAGACAATGTAATTAATGGTATTATTACACATACAGCAATTCACCAGCAGAGGGCGGTAATTTGTAGTTAATTTTCACAATCTTTGTCATTTAGAAAATGCTCTTATCCAGAGAGGCTCACAACAGCAATTAGTGCCAAGTGCCTTACTCAAGGGCACATCAACTGATGTATCACCAATTCGGCTCAGGTATTCAAAACGGTGACCTTTCGGTTACTGCCCCAAAGCTCTTAACCGCTAGCTTACCTGCTGGCCACGCTCATAAATGCTTTTAAAGTCACCATTGGCCTCATGGTGAAATCCCTGATCAGTTTCCTTCCTCTCCGGCAACTGAGTTAGGAAGGACGCCTGTATCTTTGGTGTGACTGGGTGTATTGATACACCGTCCAAAGTGTAATTAATAACTTCACTATTTTATCCCTTTTAGATGTGTTTGTGTGGTGTCATGAGTCACCTATATGAGGCAAAGCAAAGTTTACATTTCACTGAGCCACACAACCTTTATTACATTCCATAAAGACAGTATTAAATGAGTACCTGATGAATGGAAAGGACAGAACACACTCCAGGAATAATTTAAGTGTATTCTATATTTGGATTAAAAAACAATACCACAATGGTTTACCAACGGAAAACATGACAATTTAAACTAAATAATTTCAACAAGAAGTGATAAATAATATAAAATATCTGAAATAATATTGACCGAATCCTCTTGTCCAGGTCTCTCTCAGGGAGAAATCTCCAGCTCTGGTCCCCCACCAGCAGCAGAGGGAACTGTGGAGTCAGCTTTACCCTCTGTCACCATGGAGGAGCTACCCTCCACCTCACCATCAACACCTTGGCCAGCACCAACAGTGCCACCCCAACCCATCACCTCCCGTCCTGCACCAGCTCACTCTGGCTCTGCTCCCCAACCCATCACCTCCCGTCCTGCACCAGCTCACTCAATCCACTCTCAATCAATGAATCAAATTTATTTTATAAAGCCCTTTTTACATCAGCAGTTGTCACAAAGTGCTTTACAGATACCCAGCCTAAAATCCCAAATAGCAAGCAATGCAGATGCACTCTCTGGCACCGCACCCCAACCCATCACCTCCTGTCCTGCACCAGCTCATTCCATCCACTCTGGCTTTGCTCCCCAACCCATCACCTCCTGTCCTGCACCAGCTCATTCCATCCACTCTGGCTTTGCTCCCCAACCCATTACCTCCTGTCCTGCACCAGCTCATTCCATCCACTCTGGCTTTGCTCCCCAACCCATCACCTCCTGTCCTGCACCAGCTCATTCCATCCACTCTGGCTTTGCTCCCCAACCCATCACCTCCTGTCCTGCACCAGCTCATTCCATCCACTCTGGCTTTGCTCCCCAACCCATTACCTCCTGTCCTGCACCAGCTCATTCCATCCACTCTGGCTTTGCTCCCCAACCCATCACCTCCTGTCCTGCACCAGCTCATTCCATCCACTCTGGCTTTGCTCCCCAACCCATCACCTCCTGTCCTGCACCAGCTCATTCCATCCACTCTGGCTTTGCTCCCCAACCCATTACCTCCTGTCCTGCACCAGCTCATTCCATCCACTCTGACTCTACACCCCAACCTATCACGTCTGGCTGGACACCACAAGGCCCCCAAGCCATTCTGCTCCAACAAATCCTGGACACACAAACGCAACAAATCCATGTTACACAGACCGCCCAACACATCCACCAAGCTCTTTATGATTTATTAGAAAAAGCACATGAAACACAGAAGGCACACCTGGATGTGGAGAAGAACCGGCTCCAGCTGGATAGAGAGCGCTTGAGGGTGGAGACAGAGCGCCTGCAGGTGGAGAGGGAGCGCCTCAAGATGGAGAAGGATCGCCTGGGGGAAGGGGAGGCGCTTCGGCAGCTCTCTGTCTCTGGGTCAGTCGCCCTAGAACACCAGACGCCTGTGAGTTCAAGAACTGCCAGTGCCTCAGCCACCCTTCCTCTGGGAACACCATCAGCCTCCATGTCCAGTCCCCTCACATTAATATCACCTACTGCACCACACTTTGATTCCCCATTCCCATTACCGGTAATCACAACCCATTCCACCCAGCCATCACAAACCAGCCCTGCCCCAACCTCTCCTACCTTAACCAGCCCTGCCCCAACCTCTCCTACCTTAACCAGCCCTGCCCCAACCTCTCCTACCTTAACCAGCCCTGCCCCAACCTCTCCTACCTTAACCAGCCCTGCCCCAACCTCTCCTACCTTAACCAGCCCTGCCCCAACCTCTCCTACCTTAACCAGCCCTGCCCCACCCTCTCCTACCTTAACCAGCCCTGCCCCAACCTCCCCTGCCTTAACCGTTCCTGCCCACTCTCTCATCCCTCCAATCTCCAGATCTGTTAAACGGCGAGTTCAGGAGACAGTCCGGCCTTGGCCTGCACCCACTGCTAAGAATCAAAAACATCAATAAACAAATAATGTAACAAGTTTATTTTCTTACAGCCTCTTCACACTTACTACACATTACTCACATGTAATCTTGCGTACTTGCTACGTAGAGAGAGTGGAAGGATGATGGGTCCTCCGGATGTTTAGTTTTCCAGTTCTGTGTAACTGTTCTGTTAGCAACCCTGATCTGTTAGCAACCCTGATCTGTTAGCAACCCTGATCTGTTAGCAACCCTGTTCTGTTAGCACGTAGTAAGTCACTCAGTCATGGAGCAGGAGAGGAGGATCGGGCTGCCCGGGAGGAAAGGGGACAGTTGGAGTCGAAGGGAGGAGAGTCGGGTTGAAAAGGTAGTCAAGAGACAGAAGGGATGATTTCACAGAAGGAAGAGTAGTGGGAGAGAGCGAAGATTGCATCGGTGGTCTCATTTTGTGAGCTTGGGTGGCCTAAACACTTCGCGCCTGAGCCGAACAGTCAGAGCGGGTCTCACTGACTTTGAATGTGAATTTGCGCCAGCTCATCCAACCAGAAAAGCAGGCTGTTCCATCTTGGTAAGGGGTCTGGCCGTTGCCCACTGGTCATCCAAACTCTCAATATAAATGATTGACAACAATTGTGCAATTTTTCATTTATTTTAAATACAGGCTCATGGGCAGCCGGCCGTGTCATTTATTTTATACACACAATGCATTCGGAAAGTATTGAGATCCCTTGACTCTTCCCACATTTTGTTGCAGCCTCCAAAAATGTATTAAATATTGTTTTCCCCTCAATCTACACACAATACCCTATAATGACACAGCGAAAACAGGTTGTTTCTAAAATAAAATAATCTGTAATACCTTATTTAGTATTCAGACCCTTTGCATCATGTTTCCATCCATTTTTTTTTAGAAACATCAAGGATGAAGTCCACCTGTGGTAAATTCAATTGATTGGACATGATTTGGGAAGGCACACACCGGTCTATACAAGGTCCCACAGTAGATGTCAGAGCAAAAACTAAGACATGCGGTTGAAGGAATTGTCCGTAGAGCTCTGAGACAGGATTGTGTTGAGGAACAGATCTGGGGAAGGGTACCAAACACATTTATGCAGCATTGAAGATCCCCAAGAACACTGCCTCCGTCATTCTTAAATGGGAGACGTTTGCAACCACCAAGACTCTTCCTAGAGCTGGCCGCCTGCCCAAACTGAGCAATCGGGGTAGAAGGGCCTTGGTCAGGGAGGTGACCAAGAACCCGATGGTCACTTACAGAGCTTCTCTGTGGAGATGGTTGTCCTTCTGGAAGGTTCTCCCATCTCTGTAGCACTCCACTAATCAGGCAATCCTGTCTCAGAGCTCTATGGACAATTCCTTCAACCACATGTCTTAGTTTTTGCTCTGACATCTACTGTGGGACCTTGTATAGACCGGTGTGTGCCTTCCCAAATCATGTCCAATCAATTGAATTTACCACAGGTGGACTTCATCCTTGATGTTTATGGTCGAGTGGCCAGATGGAAGCCAATCCTCAGTAAAAGGCACATGACAGCCAGCTTGGAGTTTGCCAAATGGCACCTAAAGGACTCTCAGACCATGAGAAACTACATTCTCTGGTCTGATGAAACCAAGATTGAACTCTAACTTTAATGCCAAGTATCACATCTGGAGGAAATCTGGCACCATCCCTACGGTGAAGCGCGGTGGTGGCAGCATCATGCTGTGGGGTGTTTTTCAGAGACAGGGACTGGGAGTCGAGGGAAAGATGAACGGAGCAAAGTACAGGGAGATCCTTGAAAACCTGCACCAGATTGTTCAGGACCTCAGACTGCTGCGAAGGTTCACCTTCCAAGAGGACAACAACCCTAAGCACACAGCCAAGACAACGCAGGAGTGTCTTCGTGAGAGGTATCCGAATGTACTTGAGTAGTCCAGACATGAACCCGATCAAGCATCTCTGGAGAGACCTGAAAATAGCTGTGCAGTGACGCCCCACACCCAACCTGACAGAGCTTGAGAGGATCTGCAGAGAATAATGGGAGAAACTCCCCAAATACACGTATGCCAAGCTTATAGCGTCATACAGAAGAAAACCCAAGGCTGTAATCGCTGCCGAAGGTGTTTCAACAAAGTACCGAATAAAGGGCATGAATACTTACTTAAAATGTAATATTTCCGTTTTTTTATTTTCATAAATTTGCAAACATTTCTACAAATCTGTTTTTACTTTCATTAGAGGGTATTGTGTGTAGATTGATAAGGGGGAAACAATTTAATCAATTTTAGAATAAGGTTGTAACGTAACAAAATGTGGAGAAATTCGAGTCTGAATACTTTCCGAAAGCACTTTATCGGTTTGGGCTTCTTGTGGTCAATTTGCAGTCGTTCCGGCCCCCTGACCATCTGCTCAATAAATAAATTGTCCCGTGTCCGCATCTAGTTGATGATCCATGATGTATGCCTTTGCATCTGTAATTTAAAGAACACTCACACAGAATGTCAGCACTATTGTGTTGATTGATTGATTCCAGGGAAAATATTTTTGTTTAAAAAAGCCTAGGTTTCCTAGTCACCCGAAGTGTGACTAAAAACCAAAATGTTCGCGCATTCAGATTTTCTCAAAACATAAATAAATGGGCGTATTTTAGGCTATAAAACATGACGTTTCCCCTGGCCATGTCCAGATGGGTTCAGAGTTCAGTCTTCTCTAGACTACCTGCAGCTCTGCTTGTTATCCAGTGCTGGTCCTTGCCATTCTGAGACTCATTTTCGTTTCTGAATAAAAGTATAAAGTACGCATTTTCCAGATGTTGAAATCAGGGTCATTTTCGGTTCTGAAAAGTTGAAAAGACGTCATTTTTAGAGGTCTATGTTTGGGATAAATTAAGGCTGGTTCAGACCGAACAAAATCTGAACCAAACTTCTATGATTTGTTCAGATTTGGACTGCACAAAAAAAAGACATCAGCTTCGGTCGGTGCGTAACAGCTACAAGAGGCCGTTCACACGGTCCCAGAAACCCCGGGACTGAGTGTCTTTAATGTATCAAGCAAGATATGGAGCCCTGCCCATGTCTCCTTGCTTAATATTAAAGGTCGTATTTTGTGCCTACAACTCAGTGCAACGATTTCGATGTTAAGGTAGACATGTTTTATTTAATTTTTTAGAAACTTTCGTTTAAGGGAATAGTTTAGCTCCCCTATACTTTAGCATATCTATTGAGACATATTGCAGACTTGTTGAAAATGATGTTCGTAATTAAGTACAAACATGAGTACAAATCTTTCCATAGTTTAACTCAGGATGAAAAACAAGCTTTGCTTGATTTTCCGTTACGTCAGTCCTTACCCGCCCTGCTGATAAGGGTGGGTCGGTTGTACTCATGGATAGGACAGTTTGTGTAAATAAGGGTCATAGACAACTGCTTGACAACACCTTTTACAAGAAACTCAGATCTTAGATGGGTATTTAAGTTCTGGTCAGATCACCAACAACAAAAAAACAACTTTTTGTCTATTCATCAACACCTTAAAATTGCCATTTTCTATACTTTGCCGAAATTACACAAGAGTGTTACTTATCCTCCAGGGCGCCCTATTGTCTTAAAGGACACCAGCAGTATGATCTCTATTATTGCACCTCTTGATCCTCTCCCTGATAATACTTTGTTAGTTACTTTTGATGTCGAGTCTTTATACACGAATATTCCACACGGGGGCGATATTGAAGCTGTGGAACTTTTTCTTCTGCAACGTGACCCTAATGAATTACCTTCCAGTGCATGCATTATAACATTGGCTGAAATAGTACTCACACACAACTACTTAATGTTTCTAAATAATTTCTTTATTCCGACGAAGGGTACTGCTATGGAATCCCCTATGGCTCCTAACTATGCTGATTTGTATGTGGTTTACATGGAGAAAGTCAATTTTCAAACCTCTCAACAACAACAAAAATATTGCCTAAAATCATTTGGAAACGGTACTTTTGATATTTCTGTTCTCTGGAAGGGTGATGCAAAACAGCTCCATGCATTTCTTAACTCTTGTTCTGATCACCGTGGCCTCCAACTGCTCTTAAATGCAAGTAAAACTAAATGCATCACTATTCTGGACGGTTCTGACTTAGAATATGTGGACAACTACAAATACCCAGGTGTCTGGTTACACTGTAAACTCTCCTTCCAGACCCATATCAAACATCTCCAATCCAAAATTAAATCAAGAATCGGCTTCCTGTTTCGCAACAAAGCATCCTTCCCTCATGCTGCCAAACATACCCTCGTAAAACTGACTATCCTCGTCTTCGACGATGTCATTTACAAACTAGCCTCCAACACTCTACTCAGCAAATTGAATGCAGTCTGTCACAGTGCCATCCGTTTTGTTACCAAATCACCTTATACCACCCACCACTGCAACCTGTATGCTCTAGTCGGCTGGCCCTCGCTACATATTTGTCGCCATACACACTGGCTCCAGGTCATCTAAGTCTATGCTAGGTAAAGCTCCGCCTTATCTCAGTTCACTGGTCACGATAACAACATCCATCCGTAGCACACGCTCCAGCAGGTGTATCTCACTGATCATCCCCAAAGCCAACACCTCATTTGGCCGCCTATCCTTCCAGTTCTCTGCTGCCAGTGACTGGAACGAATTGCAAAAATCGCTGAAGTTGGAGACTTTTATTTCCCTCACCAACTTTAAACACCAACTATCTGAGCAGCTAACCGATCGCTGCTGCTGGACATAGTCCATCTGTAAATAGCCCACCCAATCTCTGTTGTTGTTTGTGTCGCACTGCTTTGCTTTATCTTGGCCAGGTCGCAGTTGTAAATTAGAACTTGTTCTCAACTGGCCTTTCTGGTTAAATAAAGGTGAAATAAAAAAATAAATAGTATGACTAAATGCAGTACACAGTATTGGGAGCACAGAGAGGACGTCTGGCTGGCTGTATTCTACTGTCTGAGATGAGATGACTAAGTTTAAGGATTGAAAAATAATAAAGTCATCAAATAAATAGTAAGTAATATACCCAACTGAAATATTGTATTATTTCACAGTAATTTCCTATTGACGTCTAACCAATGTGGACCTGATTGAGCCAACGGAATATTTTCAATGTTTTGGTAATTGAATGTTCACTATTTTTGCCTTTTGGGATTTCCATTAAAAAAGCTCTAAAATAAATGTCATTATTTCATAACGCTTTTAAAAAATCTAAAATTGAAAACCCTGATACATTTTTTTATAAATCGAACCAAAACCGAACCAACCTCAAAAAACACTAACCGTTCAGCGCTACTCATTAGACAGCGGTATAATGTCAAAATATGTTCGTTACTCACCAAGAATGGAGTTTCGCTGAGCTACCATCTTCATTTGCTCAGGTTAAGCCCAGTATGTAGGTCTTTTAAATATACAAGCAACCCCCAAAAAATGCCTGTTCGGCACCTCCAATCGCTCATTACTGCCATGCACAGGTTGGAAGTGTACATCGTCTCAATATATTGAGGTCCTGAAGAGGCATTTTTTTTTGGTTTGTTTGTACATTAGACCCTTTTTGGAAGTACACTGAACAAAAATTATATATGCAACAATTTCAAATATTTTACTGAGTTAAAGTTCATATAAAAAGGAAATCTGTCAATTAAAATGCATTTATTTTGGCCATAATCTATGGATTTCACATGACTGGGAATACAAATATCTGTGACCAACAGATGCCTAAAAATAAGTAGGGGTGTGGATCAGAAAACCAGTCAGTATCTGGTGTGACCACCATTTGCCTCATGCAGCGCCGCACATCTCCTTTGCATACAGTTGAGCCGACTGTTAATTGTAGCCTGTGGAATATAGTTCCACTCCTATTTAATGGCTGTGTGAAGTTGCTGGATATTGATGGGAAATGGAACTCGCTGTCGATCCAGAGCATCCGAAACATGCTCAATGGGTGACATGTCTGGTGAGTATGTAGGCCATGGAAAAACTGGGGCATTTTCAACTTCCAGGAATTGTGTACAGATTCTTGCAACATGGGGTTGTGCATTATCATACTGAAACCGGAGGTCAGGGTGGAGGATGAATGGTACAACAATTGGCCTCAGGATCTTGTCACGGTATCTCTGTGCATTCAAACTGCTATCGATGGGGCACTCGGTTCACAACGTTGACATCAGCAAACTGCTCGCACACATGTCTGTCTGGCACAGTTGAAACCGGATTCAGACGATGCCGCAGTTGAAGAAGCTGGATGTGGAGGTCCTGGGCTGGCGTTAAACAGCTCTAGTAGACATTTCTTCAGTCAGCATGCCAATTACATGCTCCCTCAAAACTTGAGACATCTGTGGCATTGTGTTTTGTGACACAACTGCACATTTTAGTGGCCTTTTATTGTCCCTGGCACAAGGTGCACCTGTGTAATCTTGCTGTTTAATCAGCTTCTTGATATGCCACACCTGTCAGGTGGATGGATTATCTTGGCATGAAGGATACATGCTCAGTAACAAGGATGTAAACAAATTTGTGCACCAAATTTGAGAGAAGTAAGCATTTTGTGCGTCTGGAACAGACATCTCAACATCAACTGTTCTGAGGAGACTGAGTGAATCAGGCCATGGTTGAATTGCTGCAACAACAAAAAAAACACTACTAAAGAACACCAATAAGAAGAGTATTGCTTGGGCCAAGAAACACTAGACCAGTTGAAATCACTCCTTTGGTCTGATGAGTCCAATTTGGAGATTTTTGGTTCCAACCGCTGTGTCTTTGTGAGACACAGAGTAGGTGAACAGATGATCTTCGCATGTATGGTTCCCACTGTGAAGCATGGAGGAGGAGGTGTGGGGGTGCTTTGCTGGTGACATTGTCAGTGAATTATTTAGAATTCAAAAGGGACACTTAACCAGCATGGCTACCACAGTATTCTGCAGCGATACGCCATCCCATCTGGTTTACGCTTAGTGGGACTATTATTTGTTTTTCAACAGGACAATGACCCAAAACACCTCCAGGCTGTGAAATGGCTATTTGACCAAGAAGGAGAGTGATGGAGTGCTGCATCAGATGCCCTCGTTTCCACAATCACCCTACCTCAAGCCAATTGAGATGGTTTGGAATGAGTTGGACCACAGAGTGAAGGAAAAATCAGCCAACAAGTGCTCAGCATATGTGTGAGCTTATTCAAGACTGCTGGAAAAGCATTCCAGGTGACTACCTCATGAAACTGGTTGAGAGAATGCCACGAGTGTGCAAAGCTGTCGTCAAGGAAAAGTGTGGCTACTTTGAAGAATCTAAAATATTTAGATTTGTTACACACCGTTTTTGGTTACTACATGATTCCATATGTGTTATTTCATAGTTTTGATGTCTTAGTTTTTTTTAAAGTTTTTTTTTTAAATAAAGAAAAACCCTGGAATGAGTAGGTGTCTAAACTTTTGACCGGTAATGTATATTAAATCACTAATCGCACAAAATAAATAATCTTCAGAAAAGATTCTCAAAGCAACAAAATAACTAGGGATTTACAATGAAAGACATTTTAGGGATAAGTGGATTAAATTCTTTGAAGTCAGAAGGTATATGTCAAAATGCTCCATTTTGGCACTTTAACAAGTCTTTATTGATTTCAATTCTCCATGTGGTCTATATTACTGGGCACTTCATTTAATATAACAGACTTTTAAAACTCAATATTGGTGCACAATTTCTACTTAAAATACCAAAAGGCACTCTTTTTGTGGAACGACCCACCTACACGCAACAGAGTCCCTGAAACCAAATACAATCACCACACAGATGGTAATCACACCTGACCTGGATGTATGTCTTGTTTTACAGAAGAAAAGCAAACCATTCAAGTCAATCAGACACAATTCACAGGATGCTGAGATTATATCCAAACAGGAATGAGGTCGTTAGACACTGTTCACCATACAATTGTAGATCAATCAAGGTGATGGGTTCATCTTTAAATCAACATTCATCAAGAGTGAGTCGATTTACAGAACAACGACTGCCATCTATTGGCTCTTGGACAACAAGTCCCTACATGATGTCTACATTACTTCATCATTCAGAACTTGGTGGTCAGAAATGCTCTGGCTAATCTAGCTGCTGGGTCATTGTTTGTTTGTGTGTGTGTGTGCGCAAAATCTCGTTTCCAACTCATTCCATCACTTTCGCATGAGAAGAGTGCAATATCACATTTATGTTACAAATAAAATGACTAAAATCTGAGTAATTCTTTATAGTATTCGTGTGATTCACACGCATGCTGAACTTTGACCCATGGTAGGGGAAGAAAGGAAGAAGGAAGATGGGGCAAGAACGAGATGTTTGTTAGGAGACCTGCAATATTATCATAAGGAGACTTATACGGAGGAGGAATGGAGGGAAAAAGAGGGGCAGAGGAGGTCGAAGAGGGTGAGCTTGAAATCGGCGGGAGATGGTTTGTCGAAGAAGAATGGTGGCACGTGTAAACAGAGTGAGCCATACGCCGGATCGAGGTCTGGAGGCAAAATGGAAGTGAGTGAAGGCGAATGATCGAAGTTAGCAGGTGTGGTGATGTTCTCGGAGCCCGAGGCTTGCACAGATGGTCAGGATAAATATAAGTCTGAATATTTGTGGAGAAAATAGACCCCATCCATGCCTTTTGGCTGATCCATATGTGGTTTCAGAGTGGGTGAAAATTAAGTTTGGTGCTGTGGAATCGGTGAAGGTAACCCGAAGTGATCTTGTGATAATTGTTTGTGTTTCTGCCGGGGGAGAAGGCGCTCCATGCCAAACAAATGTGGAAAAGAGATGCCGTTGATTACTGGGGCAGCGGTAAATGTGACAGTGGACCAACTGAAGGGGAAGATTTCCGGTGTTTGTGATGCTCTTTGTTTGGTGCGATGCAGACAGGGTGGTATGAGTTGTAAAACAGAAGTAATTATTTGTTCTTTTGAGTTTTGCTGTTGAGTCTTTGCCCGACAAAGTGTACTTAGGTTATTTCAGTTATCCCCTATGAGCTGTTGTGCCGAATCCATTACGTTGTTACAGGTGTCAAGATCATTGGCACGTGGCATCAGGGTGTAGGAGGGAGATGTGAGAAGTGTGCAGAAGGACACGAGACAAAGGAATGTGTAGTATTGGAGAAAGAAGAGAAAGTGTTCATTGTAGGGGTGCCCATGGGGCTGGGGATCAGAAATGTCTGGTGCGAGAGAGGCAGGTTGAGGTTGCCAGGGTTAGAATAGTGCAGAAGGTGTTTGATGCTGAGGAAGATGGGTAAATGGGGAGGGGTCCTGAGAGGGTTCATGTGAGTAGTAGAGCTGTGCCAGTACCGAGGGATAGGCCAACGATTGATATATGCTTACAGTAAGATTGACTTTTTAGCATTCATAGCAATGGTTATAAACCGTACCGCAGGTCGCAGAAAATAGAGGTTCTTGTGGCAGCTGCTGAGAAGTGTGTGGGTGTACGAGATTTGACGTCAGAAGAGTTACGGGGTGTGTTGAGTGGTGGTGTCCCCGTCCTTCCAGGCGTTGGTCCTGAGGTAGGACTAGATAGGTTTAAATAGTGGAATAGGGTGGTGGGTTTTTAATTAGTGTAAGTTTAGATGGTAGGGTATTTACGTTTTCATACGGGATTTATACATAACAGCGGAAATTAGTTTGGGGTTGGATGTGTTGTGATTTTTCTTCAACATGCTGCAGGCCGCTATAAAGGGTAATCTAATACAAGACTATTAAAGGCCCAGTGTAGCACCCTAACTTCCCGCTGAAATGGATATATGGCTCAATCTAGTTGTAGGCGGTAATGCAACATTCATTGGATGCCAATCGCCATTTAACCTCATCCAAGAAGAAAAAGACCCTCCCGGACAACAGGTGGCGTGTGTCTACATTAAGTGTAGTTTGACAAAACGGCTAGTATGTCGAGAAAGAAAACGAGGAAGTTGCTATTGCGTTTGTTCTGGTTCTTATTTTAGAGGAGATGTTAGGTCATAAATATAATTTAAACATTTAACAATAACTTCAACCAGTCCACAAAAAAAAAAATATATCTGATACTTTTTTTTTGCGAAACAAGGCCTCAGGTAAGAACCCGCCGGGTTGCAGGGCAAATGGCCAGGGAAGGCCTCGCTAGCGTTTGAGACTCAACTATTAGCTAAAGCTAACAAATAATGCATTGCTAAACAATGTCGCCGCATAACGTTGTTTCCCCCCTGCAAGTAAGCAACATAAGGAAATATGTAACGTTAACAAGCTGAAACCAAATATTATGTAGCTGCTTAGCTAGCTAGCGAAATATGTTAGCTAAAACCCTACATAGCTCACGTTAGCCAGCTACCTTGCACATGTAGACTTTATTTCGTTGCTTAGCCACCCAAGGCCCGGGACAGGGAACTAAGTTTGCGTTGCAACATTGAATAAATCAGAAAATATGAGATGTTTTTTTTTAAATCGAGGTGTGTGCTAACTAGCTATATAGCAAGCAAGCCATCAAATTACATAACTGTCGTGTATTTCATACATACTTATTTTACAGGTTAGTCTGGACTTTATTTTGGAACAGTGAGAATAACTATCTATCTTGCAGCTTTCTACCGCTTCTCCACACTGAGCCCAAGACTATACTGACTGGGTCCTGACTGACATCACTGGGCACCGCAGGAGAAATGGCATCAGTGAAAGACAGCAGTCAAACACTCCTGTTGAATATCATCACGAAAGATGAAGAGGAGGAAGTGAAGATTTGGGAATATGATGATTACCCAGGTAAGAAGAGAGCAGGTTTTATCAAGTGGTTAGAGCGTTGGGCCTGTAACCGGAAGGTTGCTGGATTGAATCCCCGAGCTGACAAAGTAAAAAAATCTGTCATTCCACCCCTGAGCAAAGCAGTTAACCCACTGTTCCCAGGGCGCCGAAGACGTGGATGTCGATTATGGCAGGTACCCCGCACCTCTCTGATTCAGAGGGGTTGGGTTAAATGAGGAAGACAAGTTTCAGTTCCAAACATTCAGTTAAAAACATTGTTGGACAACTGACCTGATATCCTTCTTTCCCAGTGGTGTTCTGGTCCAAGGCCAGCTGGTTTTCCTACTTTCCTTTTAGTCAGTCAGATTCATTAAGTTATTTTTTAGGACACCATTTTTAGGCTGTTGATCAAGCGAGGCAGGGTTAGAGCGGAAGGTTGCAAGTTCAAATCCCCGAGCTGACAAGGTACACAAATCTGTCGTTCTGCCCCTGAACAGGCAGTTAACCCACTGTTCCTAGACCAGTTAACCCACTGTTCCTAGACCAGTTAACCCACTGTTCCTAGACCAGTTAACCCACTGTTCCTAGGCCAGTTAACCCACTGTTCCTAGGCCAGTTAACCCACTGTTCCTAGGCCAGTTAACCCACTGTTCCTAGGCCGTCATTGAAAATAAGAATTGCTTCTTAATTGCCTAGTTAAATAAAGGTAAAATAAAGATGGCCGCCAACCACTTTGTTACATGGTTTTAGTATTTCCTCAAGTCAATGCAAGATGCACCGTTTTTACATCATTATGTTCTCATTCACACAGGAGCGAGTCCAGAGATGACATCATCAAACAGCAGTCAAACACTGGGCCTGAAAGTCATCATAAAAGAAGAAGAGGAGGAAGACGACGACATTGGGGAATCTGATCACGGTAAGAAGTGAAAGGAAATGTAGCATTAGTTTCAACCAGAGAAACCTACTTAGCCCCACTTCAATAGTACTCTCCATACACTAGAAGGTTAGTTCTCTATACCCCATTTTCACTACTGCTTTATTGGACACAATGATTGTGGGTGTAGGCTCCCGAGTGGCGCAGCGGTCTAAGGTACTGTATCTTTTCTTTTTAAATTATTATTTTTGTTTTAAATGTTACCCCTTTTTTCTCCCCAATTTCGTAGTATCCAATTGTTTTTTTAGTAGTTACTATCTGGTCTCATCGCTACAACTCCCGTAGCGATGAGGGAGAGACACGAAAGTCAAGAGTCATGCATCCTCCGAAAAACAACCCAACTAAGTCGCACTGCTTCTTAACACAGCGCACATCCAACCCGGAAGCCAGCCGCACCCATGTGTCAGAGGAAACACCGTGCACCTAGCGACCTGGTCAGCGTGCACTGCGCCCGGCCCGCCACAGGAGTCGCTAGTGCGCGATGAGACAAGGATATCCCTACTGGCCAAACCCGGACGACGCTAGGCCAATTGTGCATCGCCCCATGGACCTCCTGGTCGCGGCTGGTTACGACCGGGAGACTCTGGGTTCGAGGCCAGGCTCTGTCGTAACCAGCCGCGACCAGGAGGTCCATGGGGCGATGCACAATTGGCCTAGCGTCGTCCGGGTTAGGGAGGGTTTGGCCAGTAGGGATATCCTTGTCTCATCGCGCACTAGCGACTCCTGTGGCGGGCCGGGCGCAGTGCACGCTGACCAGGTCGCTAGGTGCACGGTGTTTCCTCCGACACATTGGTGCGGCTGGCTTCCGGGTTGGATGTGCGCTGTGTTAAGAAGCAGTGCGGCTTAGTTGTGTTGTGTTTCGAAGGATGCAGTGCCTTAGACCACTGCGCCACCCGGGAGGCCTAAGGTACTGTATCTCAGTGCTAGAGGCACTGGCCCAGCGTCGTCCACGTTAGGCAGTCATTGTAAATAAGAATTTGTTCTTAACTGACTTGCCAGATTAAATAAAGGTTAAATAAAAATGAAATAAATTGTGGCACCTGTTCTAATGTTGTCATTCACCCAGGAGAGACCTCTAACAACTCTGACCAAGTTGAGACATTTCCTGCATCAGGGAAGAAACATCAGGAATGGAGCAAAGCTAAGGGGTCTCACCACTGCCCACACTGTGAGGAGAGCTTCCCATTCCCATCATATCTTGAAAGACACATTCGAAAACATTCTGGAGAGAAGCCTTATGCCTGCTCTGTCTGTGGGAAGCGCTTTCCTGCATCACATCATCTAACAGTTCATCAACGAGTGCACACAGGAGAGAAGCCTTACCACTGCTCTGACTGTGGGATGAGTTTCTCGCAACTGAGTGGCTTGAAAGGTCACCAACGAACACACACTGGAGAGAAGCCTCACCACTGCCCTACCTGCAGCAAAAGTTTCTCCTATCTGCGAGACTTGCAACGTCATCAGCTGATTCACACAGGAGAAAAGCCTTACTCCTGCTCTGACTGTGGAAAGGGTTTCACCTCACCAAGCCATCTAACAGTTCATAAGAGAGTGCACACTGGAGAAAAGCCTTATAATTGTTCTGAATGTGGGGAGAGTTTCTCTTATGTAGGTAGCTTCAAACATCACCAGAGAATACATACAGGAGAGAAGCCATACTCCTGTCCTGACTGTGAGAAGCGCTTCACCTCGTCGAATCAGCTAAAGGTTCACCAGAGGGTGCACACGGGAGAGAAACCTTTCTGCTGCTCTGAATGTGGGGACTTTTTCTCTCAACAAAGTAACTTGAAATCACACCAGCGAACACACAGGAGAGAAGCCTTACCATTGATCTCACTGTAGCAGACCCTTGTTCTTAACGTACTCACTTCAGTCAGACAATACATACAGTATGTATGTATCCACCAGAAGCTTTACATATGACTGATGTACATTTTTTCAACATTCAAATCATTTCTTAAGTGGATCAGTGGGCACACAGGAGAGAAGCCGTATCAGTAATGCTAGACCTGCAGGATTAGTTACCCCCATAATGGCATTCATAGAAAAAGTGGGGGACATTCTAAAATGCTTGTGGTGATCTCCAATGGCTTAACCCGACTTAAGGACATTGAATCAAAATGAAAGTAGAGAGAAAAAACATCTAGGGGTTTAACTGTGTAATGTTGCTAAAGGTGTGTAAAAGGGAAATGGTAAATAATGCATTAAAGGATTGATACATATTTAAATGAACGGTATTAGATGCTATATGGAACTCTTAAAGCTTGTTAAATTATATTTTTTGTTATGTAGGCCTAACTGTATTGGCTATGAGTTATACTGATAATAAAGTCTTTACTCTGAATTCAGATGTTTTTCCCTCTTTGATTTAGGATACATTTCAACAGAAACATACTCTTAAAGTTGCACTGAAGCTAGTAGGGAAATCAATGACCCGTTTGTTTATGTAAATAGATATTTCAGAGTCCGTATGAAAGAGCTGTGAACTCATCTGCGATTGCTCCCATCTAATATTTATTTTTTTCATCTACTAAAACCTTCCCTTTTCATGTTTATAAAGCACCACAACACTTACTGCAGCCATTTGTTTGAAATCTGCTCATACATACAGTAGAAACGGGAGAGGGTGTGGCACACAAAGGAGGAACAGGAGGTTGAACTCTGACCACTGTTTAGGATGTGTTCATACCTTGTAAACTAGCTCTAGCCAGCAAATCCTCAGGTGTACAACAGGATCCAGGGATAGAAACCTCTGGCCATCAACAAGAACAAGGTCATTGATTCAGCTGTCATGCTGAGGAACATTGATGATGTATTGGACAATTACAGGAGTGCTGATCAAAATGACAGTTTTGCCCAGTCAGTAAACCTCCGACTTGAGAATGTTGAAAGAAGATGCTGTGTACCAGAGAACATTATGGAAGTCCTATTTCGCTACCACTGGAGGTGATCCTGATGAAGGACGATGAAAGGATGATTTGATCATGGTAAGAGCAGGTTTTATCCAGAGCAGTTTGGTCTTTTCAAGTTATTACCTCTAATAAGTCTTGTGAAATTAGCATATGGTTAGTAAACAAAATATTACACTGATTTATTATTGATTCTTATGCCCTCCACTGCACATGCCACAGCAACATTGTATGCACATTCGCTTAAAGGGACACACCCCAAACTGTGCTGATGTGTTCTGCCTTGCAAAGCATTTCATTTCATTAGGACCAGTTTTATAGCTGAAAATAACATGTACGTTTCGCAGGAGTGCAACTTAAAACCTATAATGTTGTTAGATTTTTCGGCGTAGAAATGCAAAGTATCCAGCAGGAAATGAGACGGCAGGCTGAGGAAAACCAAAAGCTAAGGATACAGATCTCGGAATGTTGTAGGACCAAATGTCCGGTGTTGCTGACATTCTAAATGTCCCGTGTTGCTGACATTCTAAATGCCCCGTGTTGCTGGTGATCTCGAGTTACTGGAGGAACAGGTGAACTAGATTGCTGACATGCTAAGGACCCAGCTTGCTAGTGGGCAAGCAGGTAAGAACATAAGTTGCACAACAATGTAAGTCATTGTTTTAGTCAACGTATTGTAATGAAACAGGCAGGGAGCAGGTCTCGAAACCTCCGGCGCGCGTATAAACCCTAGGTCGTTACAGTATGATTTATTAGGGCTTTAAGTCACAAAATCAAAATGCCTGCTTCGTGCCAATGACGTGTCTTCTTACGACATGATGTGTAAATTATTTTTACCATAGGTTTTGTTTCAGGGATGGGTTTTATTTGAATGGTACCAGCCTCCAGCATGGCATTGTTTATTCATCAGAAACACCCGCAAAGTTCGCGAGTCGTGTCTGAGCTGAGCAACATAATAGATCATCTTTGACTACAGCCAAGATGGTGGATACATTAAAATAATTCACTCAGGCCATTTATCATTGAAACAAAATAGTCAGTTTCGGTCAACTTAACAGGGTGTGTCTCCCATAGACCACAATGCAGTAGTACCTGGGTCTGGGCTACTGGTTATTGACTTTAATTGAACCAGACAAAATCCGCGAGTGGAGTGTCTCGCTTTCTCTCCAGTCTCTGGCTACAGCTTTTCATTGTCGACAACACCTGGCTGTCTGAGCAATGGAGCAAATTAAAGTATGGGGCGCAATTTTTTATTTTTTACCAGCAACTGATCACAATCTATTGAATACTTTGTCAAGTTGCACTTATTTTTAGGCTAGTCTGTATACAAAAAATACAACTGTATAAATAGCAAAATTGTATATGATATGATTGCATTTTGGAACCCCGCTCCCCTGTCGCCCCAAGCTGAATGGTTTTCACCACCTTCACTGCTTTGATTGGTGCAGCTAGAAATCAGAAGAATTATTGAACCACCAACCGACTACTGCACCACAGATGGAACAATGAGACCGATATTTCACCGGAAATGGCTTTTCCACTCACTACCAAATATGGTGATGAGAGGAAGCTCAGTGGTCAGCAGTGGGAGAAGATGGAATGAGATGGATTTTGTCTGACATTCTGATAATTGACTAATCGATTAAATATTTGATCTCAACAGTTTTCTGTTCCCAAAAGTAGAATCTGTTATGAACAGAGGACTCAGTTCTGTAGACTTTACCCTTTGCCAAAGTTTTTTTTTAAAAGTGTGTTGTTTAGAGGTGCAAAGGCTAATTGAGTAATTGCACACTTGCACTTCAAAGTAGGCGTTTACCCAACGGAAATATGTAAATACATGCTAGAACACGCCAATAGGATCTCGTGCTTGGCTCTGCCCACTATGGCGCAGTTGTTCGTTTGAAACGACAGGCTGTGGTCTATCTTGGTTTAGTTATAAAAAAATATTCGACTGCACCCTACTAAATCAAATCTTATTCAAATCAAACTGTCACAGGCGCTGAATACAACAGGTAGACCTTACCAAGCCCTTAACCAACAATGCAGTTCAAGAAAGAGCTAAGAAAACATTTACCAAACTAAAGTACAAAATAATAGAAAGTAACACAAAATAACAAGGATATATAAAAGGGGTACCGATACTGAGTCAATGTTCGGGCGTACAGGTTAGTCGAGATAATTTGTACATGTAACGTGACTATGCATAGATAATAAACAGCGAGTAGCAGCAGTGTAAAAACAAATGTGTGGGGGGGGGGGGGGGGTCAATGTAAATAGTCCGAGTGGCCATTTGATTAATTCTGTAGCAGACTTATGGCTTGGGTGTAGAAGCTGTTAAGGAGCCTTTCGGACAGAGACTCGGCGCTCCGATACCACTTACCGTGAGGTAGCAGAGAGAACATTCTATGACTTGGGTGACTGGAGTCTTTGACAATTTTTGGGGCTTTCCTCTGACACTGCCTAGTATATAGGTCCTGGATGGCAGGAAGCTTGGCCCCAGTGATGTACTGGGCTTTACGCATTACCCTCTGTAGCGCCTTACGGTCAGATTCCGAGCAGTTGCCATACTAGGCAGTGATAAAACCGGTCCGGATGCTCTCGATGGTGCAGCTGTAGAACTTTTTCAGGATCTGAGAACTAATGCCAAATCTTTTCAGTCTCCTGAGGGGGAAAAGGTGTTGTCGTGCCCTCTTCGACTATCTTGGTGTGTTTGGACCATGATAATTAGTTTGTGATATGGACACCAAGGAACTTAAAACTCTCGACCCGCTCCACTACAGCCCCATCAATGTTAATGGGTGCCTGTTCGGCCTGCCTTTTCCTGTAGTCAAAAATCAGCTCCTTTGTCTTGCTCACATTGAGAGAGAGGTAGTTGTCCTGGCACCCCACTGCCAGGTCACTGGCCTCCTCCCTATAGGCTGTCTCCTCGTTGTCGATAATCAGGTCTACCACTGCTCTGTCATCAGCAAACTTGATGGTTTTGGAGTTGTGTTTGGCCATGCAGTCATGGGTCAACAGAGAGTATAGGAGGGACTAAGCACGCACCCCTGAGGGGCCCCAGTGTTTAGGATCGGCGTGGCGGATGTGTTGTTGCCTACCCTTACCACCTGGGGGCAGCCCGTCAGGAAGTCCAGGATCCAGTTGTAGAGGGAGGTGTTTAGTCCCAGGGTCCTTAGCTTAGTGATGAGCTTTGTGGGCACTATGGTGTTGAACGCTGAGCTTTAGGCAATGAACAGCATTCTCACATAGGTGTTCCTTTTGTCCAGGTGGGAAAGGGCAGTGTGTAGTGCGATTGAGATTGCATCATCTGTTGGGGCGGTATGCAAATTGGAATGGGTCTAGGGTATCCGGGATGATGCTGTTGATGTGAGCCATGACCAGCCTTTCAAAGCCCTTCATAGCTACCGACGTGAGTGCTGCGGGAGGTAAACATTTTTGCAGGTTACCTTTGCTTCCTTACGCACAGGGAATATGGTTGTCTGTTTGAAACATGTTCTCTCTACTACCGCATGGAAAGCGATACCCAACCCCTCTTTTTACACTGCTGTTACTCTGTTTAACATATATGCATAGTCACTTTAACTATACATTCATGTACATAGTACCTCAATGGGGCCGACCAACCAGTGCTCCCGCACATTGGCTTACCTGGGCTATCTGCATTGTTTTCTTGTATGCAGCTGGATGAATGCGGTCAACCAGCTGATGAGAACTCTTGGTAGATAGTGTGGTCTACAGTTTATCATGGGGTACTCTACCTCAGGCGAGCAATAACTCAAGACTTCTTTAATATTAGACATCGCGCACCAGCTGTTATTAACAAATAGGCACACACCCCCGACCCTCGTCTTACCAGACGTAGCTTCTCTGTCCTGCCGATGCATGGAAAATCCCGCTAGCTCTATATTATCCATGTCGTCGTTCATCAGTACTGCAGTACACATTTACATACAGTGGGGCAAAAAGTATTTAGTCAGCCACCAATTGTGCAAGTTCTCCCACTTAAAAAGATGAGGCCTGTAATTTTCATCATAGGTACACTTCAAATATGACAGACAAAATGAGAAGAAAAAAATCCAGAAAATCACATTGTAGGATTTTTTATGAATTGATTTGCAAATGATGGTGTAAAATAAGTATTTGGTCAATAACAAAAGTTTATCTCAATACTTTGGTATATACCCTCTGTTGGCAATGACAGAGGTCAAACGTTTGCTGTAAGTCTTCACAAGGTTTCCACACACTGTTGCTGGTATTTTGGCCCATTCCTCCATGCAGATCTCCTCTAGAGCAGTGACGTTTTGGGGCTGGTGCTGGGCAACACGGACTTTCAACTCCCTCCAAAGATTTTCTATGGGGTTGAGATCTGGAGACTGGCTAGGCCAATCCAGGACCTTGAAATGCTTCTTACGAAGCCACTCCTTCGTTGCCCGGGCGGTGTGTTTGGGATCATTGTCATGCTGAAAGACCCAGCCACGTTTCATCTTCAATGCCCTTTTTTTCTCATTTTGTCTGTCACAGTTGAAGTGTACCTATGATGAAAATTACAGGCCTCTCATCTTTTTAAGTGGGAGAACTTGCACAATTGGTGGCTGACTAAATACTTTTTTGCCCCACTGTATGTGTTTAGCAGATGTTATTGCAGATGTAGCAAAATGCTACCACACATCATTGATTGACATTCTTTACACATTGGAATCATTTGTCCACCAGACCAATACAATAGTTCTGTCCACTTACTGCACTACTGAGGATTCATGTACTTATCCTATTTACATAACTCCTGTACATACTCATCATTCTATGCTGCTACTGCACTTTATTATCCCACTCACTATGCACATATGTAAACATTGTATATACTATGTACATTTGTTTAAACTGTGTATTATTTATAGCTAATTTCATCTTATATTATTTTATCTGAATGAATTAGTCACCAGGGAGTGCACACAGACGAGAAGCCCGAGTAACTTAAAATGTCACCTGCGAACACATACTTTTGCACTGAGTGTGGGTAGAGCTAATTTTCTCTGGGCAATTTAAAACGTCACTAGTGGTGCTTGTGGTAATCTCCATTGATGGTTTAAGGTGATAAACCCCAAATAGAAAAACTTCAAAGAAGAAAAAAAATGAGGGGAATGCGAGTTATTTTTGTAAAGTGTGTTAAATAATACATACGTGTTAATAGATATTTGCTATATGGAACACTGAAGTTTGGTCAAACTTGTAACACTTTTATAAACACGGTGTGGCTCAGTTGGTAAACCACGGTGCTTGCAACGCCAGAGTTGCGTGTTTGATAACCACGTAGGCACTCGCTGCTGCAAGTCGCTCGTGATAAGAGCTAAATGAATAAAAATTGGAATGTATATTGTATAATAGCTAACAATAACCTGAATCAATACTAATAACGCATTATAAAGTACGGCAATGACTAAGTGAATACATTTCTTATGAAAGTAACATCCAATAAGTAAGTTTCCCCAGATAGAGCTGCACCTTTTGTATGTTTGTCCTCTCATATAAAATGAAGTATTTGTATCTAAAGGCTTTTATCAGGTTTAAGAATTTGATGTCTATATGTTTTTGTTATGTAACTATTGGACAACACTAGTAAAGGCTTTACCATTTATCTCATCATTGGTGGGCGTGATTTAGAGGACTACTTCATGACGTGAATACTGACTCCTGGCTTTTATTGTGGGCTGTTCCTCATTTCTGTGACCCGGAAGTACTATTATATTGTTGCTGATAAAACGCTAATGCCCTCCACCATCTTTGGGTCCAACTATGGACACATTTGTACTACTGATAAAGCTTCATAAATGCTCAAAATGTTTAAATGGTGAGCTATTTACCTAGCGACTTACAGTCTTGTGCAAAACTGTGCTTGAAATGTATCGATTCGATATTAATTTGATGCACCCTAGCTAGTTAGATAGCCAGAGAACCTAGGTAACGTTAGTATTTATTGTGATCAAAACGACATGGGACTTGCTTAATTATATATTTGTATAAATGTAAAGACATTTTTTGTTTTGTTAACAAAATGATGTAGCTTAAAATCGTAACATAGGCATATTGTTAAAATGTCATGGGAGACGCATTTCAATTTCCTGCATTGTTTTACCGCATGCATTTGATGGTATTGCATATTAGAATATACCTTTAACTCAAAAGTTACTGTGTCCTCCTTTGGAGTGGTAAAGAGCCTTACCTCGTGCTTATATGCTGCCGGTGTGTTTGAGTGTACCGACTACCTTCTAAGTTCATAGCGTAGGCTTACATTGAAGACAGCGAGGACCTCAACCTGCTCCTCTCCTTCAATGCTGGAAGCACCACTTGGATTGATCTTCATGTGAGCCCCGCCACATATTTGCAACATGAGTAGGAAACATAAAATCGAGATAGGGGAAACGTTGTTGGGTGACATCGAACTGATTTTATGGTCTTTAACTGAGGACAATGTACTTTACCTGTTTGAACGTTGTGGAATAAATGGATCTGCTCATTGGGTAAAATAAGAAGAATATTGTGAAAATGTTGATTTACTGGAACCAACTAACCAGGGAATGTCTCGGTTACACAAACTGAAGGAAGACATCTAAGGAATACAGAATGAGGAGGGAGGGGCTTGGTTTCTCAGCAACAGGCTGGAGGTAAAGTCAACTCCACCGTGACTCATACCACAGCAGAGTGAGAGGGGTGAGTAATCTGTCATAAAGACTTAAATTGACAGGATATTAGAAAGATGAGCACAACTTCAGAAGCCTAGAACATCCACTTGTAAATGGACTGAGAAGGAGATGTTGGGAAGTAGAAATGATTCAACCGTTTAAACTCGAGTGGGAAACCCATTAGTAGGGCATATTGATTTCCTTTTGTGTTATATATATGTTTATTTTAGGAGATTTAGGACTTGCTTAGCCTGCCGCTGTCCTTCCAAACTGAGACAGCCTACAGAGTCACTGGGTCCTTGTTGTAACAGTAGAGCCCAGAGTGTACAGCAGGCTCCAGAGATGGCATCTTGGCCAACTCTTTAAGAGGTTAACTGTGCTGCTGGAGCAGAAAGTCCAAGTATATCGGACCAAATTATGACAGACAAGAATTGTACTTTTGATTTACGTAATGTCAGTGTGGAAGAGGTGAGAATTGTCTATCAACAATGACAAGCCATCAGGGTCTAACAATCAAGATGTAAAATTTCTGAGTATGATAGAGGACAATATTACCACATCTTCAATTTGAACCTACTAGAAAGCGTGTGCCCTCAGGCCTGGAGGGAAGCAAAAATCATTCCACTACCCAAGAATAGTAAAGCCCCCTTTACTGGCTCAAATAGCCGACCAATCAGCCTGTTACCAACCCTTAGTAAACTTCTGGAGAAAGTTGTTTGACCAGATACAATGCTATTTCACAGTAAACAAATTGACAAGACTTTCAGCACGCTTATAGGGAAGGACATACAACAAGCACAGCACGTACACAAATTACTGGTTGGCTGAGAGAAATTGATAAAATTGTGGGAGCTGCCTTGTTAATTTAATCAATTTTAGAATAAGGCTGTAACCTAACAAAATGTGGAAAAAGTCAAGGGGTCTGAACTTATAAATATGTCATTTATAGGCCTGTAGTGGATTGCATTGGGACCAATTGAGTGGGTGGAGTAGAACGTGTGTTTGGGCATGGTGCTAATGTGTGTGTCGCGATTCAAATATCAACATAAAGCTTCTTATGACCAAGCTTTGTGTTCAAACTCACCTGTTTTGTATTCTAGGAACTCTAAGTAGACAGAACCCTGGCCATATGGACACAATCTATATAGTGTTTCCTGTACAGTGCTATATGTACCATATAGTATCCAGGCAACCCATTTTAAGCTGTTTGACCACAGTATAAGGCCAGCAACACTCCATGATTCAACGCCCCATGTAATTACACCATGTAGATTTTACAGACCCTACTGAGTTCTCCCTACACCACTTTACACTTGCACAAAGAATCGTTTTTCCTGTACACTGCTATATATTTGTACCATATAGTGTCCAGGCATATTTGGACATATTTTAAAACCCACAATGTAATGCAAATTCCACTTAAATATGAACAAATATTAGTTATTGTTAATGTTTTAGACAAATATGGGTTAATGACAATTACATTAGGGACTTTTATTTTGAAAACGTCTAATTCCGTGACCCGGAAGTTTTTATTTTAGTGTTGCTGAGGAGACGCTGATGGGAAAAGGTAAGTAAAAAAAGGTCCGACTTTGATTCATAGCTTAATTTGTTCACTTTTTAAATACATTGCTAAATGTTGCCTTGCAAGGACAAGTCCATTATATTTACAGTCCTGAAACTAACCTACCAATGAAGACCGCGTGCACGTGGTTAAAATATGTTCATTGTTCGACTCTAGGAGGCTAGATATCTTACCTACCTAGCTAGTATTGCTAACAGCTAGCTGGCTATACAGGCAATTGAACCCGAAAACATGATAGCAAATACTTAACTTCTCTGTATGGTAGTTTCACATCTTCTCAAATCGTTGAGTGAAATATTCATAGATACTTCATCGTTTCGGTCTTGTTGCATCGATGTATACACTGGCACGCGAACGTTAGTATGTGGCTCAGAACAGCAGGGAACACTGGTCCTGAATGCCACGGGGGCCTCTTGTTTTTCCATTCACTTGGTAACCTATTTGCTTTAGGTCTGGGAGACCAGGTGTGTTGCATTAGGTAAATGGCCTAGTGTTTGATGCGGCGATTGAATTGATCTGGTGTTGGTTGACAACCCCGCAGTCGGGCCCGGTGTTGTGCCGAAAATCTCCCCTATGTCGCCCGTACTTAAATCCGCTACTTATTTTGTATTGGTCTATAAATAAATATTTTTGCCAAAATTCTTAATCTGCCTTATTCGACCAGTATTTTTGTAATTGTAAAGATAATAATTCAGCCATTCTGAAATGTCTATTGCTTGCCAACATTTTACTTCCTCTGTTTAATATAACACACATTTATTAATTTCGGTTGCCTATGCATGCATTTTGTTCTATAGAAAGTATTTGACTCTAGCCACAAAATGAAGGAATTTAGAAGGTCGGGGGATTCTGGCAGGGGGGAGATTTTCGGCACATCACCGGTCCTCGCCATTCTGCCGCCCCTAGGAAAGCACCAAAAATTGCCGCCGCTCCTCCTATCCCCGCAAAATATAATAGTGTCGGCCGCAATGCAGTTTTATAAATACCTTTCCATGCCACATAGGCAGCTGTATTGGCATTATTAGCCCAGTCCTGAATCCTGACCAAAGTTTAAGACTAATAGTTTTGTCTCTCTGATCAGCATATCAGCTACCCAAGTATATCGGGAGTTATTTTGAGCTCATTTGCAATGAGAATCATTGTGTTTACACATCAGGGAAAGCAAAGTATTTTTTGTTGTTGCTATGACTAGCTCGTAAAAAAAAGCACGAATAGACCTACAATTAAAATCACTGATTTATTATAATTTAGCCCAAGGAGTGAAACTCCCGGTCAATAGCCTACTTTCATTCCATATCGTCCGTTTCATTTCGACCTGACCTTTTTTTTAGTATATGGTGAAATTGAAGCATATTTGATACGGCACCGTTTAGGCTATTTGATCAGCGACACGTGCATGATGTAGAAAAAACAGTGTTTCACTTAACATTGTCATAAATATGGTCTCCAGTCTGTAGGCTATAGAAAGACCACATATGCTGCTACTCTTTCTACTATAGGCTACATGATTTATATTAGATTACTTGAGTGGTGGTGGAGCGCGGCGTCTCTCCAACAGCACCCTGGAGAGGCGCGCTGGGCATGGACAAGATAAATATTTTGCGCTCCTGACTTTGGCAGAGTTGTCAGACTTTATGGCATTACTCAATGACATTGACCTCAATCTCAAATTCACTATTGAATGTGACAATAAACGTGTTCATTCTCATGTGGATTGAGAAATCAAATGGAACCCTATTTACAACTCTGTATAGAAAAGAAACGGACAGAAGTACTATATTACTAGGGGGCAGCTTCCACCCTGAGCCATTAAAAAGAGGACTTCCAAGAAGCCCGTTTTTCAGATTGCGGCGCATATACGCCACTCCACAGAGGACAATCTGGAAAAAGCAGCGGAGGTGAACAATAGGTTTCTAAGAAGAGGTTACTCTCCACAATGTGTGGATGAAACTCTTAATTTGGCAATGGGGAAAACATGAGATGAACTGCGTCAAAAAATACCCGCTAGAGCTAAAGAACACTGTAATGTTCACCACCACATATACTTTGAACTTGCACAATGTGGGAGATGCTGTCAAGAAACACTGGTATCGGACCCAGCTTTGCCAGCTGAATGTAAGAATCCACCACTTACTGTATATAGGAGAGGTCGCAATGTACGCGATAAATTGGTCCAAGTCAACTGCCAACCACAAAAGAAAATCAGCCAAGCTCTCTTACGCCCTCTTCCGAATGGTAGCTATAAATGCAGAGGTTGCGCACAATACAACAATATGATGAAGTGTGAATATTTCTTCTACTCACATACAGGAAAACAGTTCCAAATTAGTGACATTATTATGTGCCCCCCCCCCCCCCTATGTTATCTACATGATTAAATGTCTATGTGGGCTGTGCTCTATAGGTAAAACCTCTTTTTCTCTCAAACAGAGAATCTTTGAATTTAAAAGTTAAATCAGGACATATGACAGGGATTATCCAGTCCCAGTTCATTTTAATTTTTTTTTGTGGCGTAGAGAAAGTTAAGATATCAGACAGGGGAGGAGATATTAATACAACTCTGAGTTAAAGGGAATGTTTTGGGATTTTCACCCTCCAGACATTATTTCCTAGAGGTCTACATGATGAAATGCCTATGTATGTTATGTTGAATTATGAACTATATTATGAACATGAATTATGCCTCTATTTCAGATTACTCTGATGTTTTTCTTGCACTGTTCCCAGTGATTTATGAAAACTTGCTTGGTAGGTCGATGTCCTCATTGTGGTTTTACAGACGTGTTTAATACGTTTTATGTACACACTTTATTTGAGTATTTATGAAATGCATATTGTTGTATTTTGTAGCACTTATTTGTTCTCCCTCGATTCCAACACCATTCGATGCGTGGAACGGATGTGGGTGGGGCCAGGTCTACATAAGGGTACTAATAAAAAAACTCACAAAAGCCCTAACGAAGGCTGTGAGGCCGATACATAAAGCTCAGATGAAGGCTGTGAGGCCGATACGTAAAGCTCTGACGAAGGCTGTGAGGCCGATACATAAAGCTCAGATGAAGGCTGTGAGGTCGATACGTAAAGCTCTGACGAAGGCTGTGAGGCCCATACGTAAAGCTCTGACGAAGGCCGTGAGGCCCATACGTAAAGCTCTGACGAAGGCCGTGAGGCCCTTACGTAAAGCTCTGACGAAGGCCGTGAGGCCCATACGTAAAGCTCTGACGAAGGCCTTGAGGCCCATACGTAAAGCTCTGATGAAGGCCGTGAGGCCCATACGTAAAGCTCTGATGAAGGCCGTGAGGCCCATATGTAAAGCTTATTAAAGATCAGGGATACGATCAAGAGCAGTGTGCTGGTTTCTTATTTTTTTCCTCATTTTTATTAAACTCTTACCATGCACCTGCAAAAAAAAGAGCTCAGATGCGCGAGAGCCTTTTACATGTTGAAATAGTGCATATGCCACTGGGTGAAAAGTTTTCATTTTTTTGGGGCAGAATTGTGTGAGGTGTAATGCATTGTTGGAGGTGAGTCTTGGTCAGTTTAGCTCTGAAAATTCCGTGCTAGGTGGCAGCCTTATCCTGCCTACCCTTTGGCACTCCAGGAACAAATCAATAATTATTGTTTAAAAAAAAAACCCAAAGTTATTATGTCACTGTGGGTAACAAGTCAACAAGGCATTCTGGGATTTTCATTCCCCTTCTCTGTGTGATTTTATTTCAGGAGAGCGAGGCCATGTCCTACATACCTCCTGTCTACCCTGGAGGCAGCACAGCACAGCTTTATTTTCATGTGAGCATCAGCACATATCACACAAGAGAAGTGTGCAGAGTGTTCGAGACCTTGGAGGAGCTAGCTGGCTGACCAGTCGAAGGTTGCCACATGACTTGAGTAGGACAATATGAGTCGAGAGAGGGAAACGTTGTTGGATGAAATCGAATTGAGTTTATATACTTTAACCGAGGACAATTTACGTTACCTGTGTGAACGTATTGGAATAGGAGGCAAAGGAAAGACTCAACGCTCATTGCGTCGTATAGTAGGGGAATATTGTGAAAATGTCAATCTAATGGAATCAGATGAGCAGGGAATGTCTCGGTTACTCCAACTGAAAGAAGACATCAAAGGAATACAGGCAGATGCCAGAGGTGTGCCCACGAGTCCCAGCCAATCAGCGACAGCAGAGGTGGACACCTCACAAGCAAGCTGCGACGGAGTACCGAATGAGGAGGGAGGATCTCGGTTGCCTAATAACAGGAAGTTGGCGGATCCAGCTCCAGAGTGGCTCATTATACCAGAGCAGAGGGAGTCACTAGATCCTGATTGTGACAGTGGCACACAGTCTTTGCAGCAGGAGGCAACAGTGCTGCTGGAGGACTGTAGGTTTATGCTGGGGAGGAGATTCAACATCAAAGTGGAAGAACAGGAGGAGATGATTTCGGTCTTTGCTAATGAAGGTATGAATTAGAGAACAGGTTGCTTTTAAGATGCCACATTGCAGGGCGATGATGTCACATTGCAGGGCGATGATGTCACATTGCAGGGCGATGATATCACATTGCATGATAATGCCGATTTGTGCTCATGTTCAAAGTTGATCTAGTGGAGGGAGGGTTTCTCACTGCTCAACCGACGTGAGTTGAGGTGCAACCAAGACATTTGATCATCATTTGAGAAGGAAAAATGCGCAACTCTCGCTCACCATTTAAAAAAATAAAAAAAAACGTCTTATTATATTTAAACAACTATTAAGCTTGACGTTTTCAGCCTTCGTCAATGGCCTTGATGTTCTGATGAAGGTCGAAACAGCAAGCTTTTAAAAGGAAAGATTCGCCCCTTTTTTGACTGTTCTATTTTCTCCCAGGGTTATTTCATGTGTTCATGTACATCTGAGCTATTCAACTTTTCAAGCCAAAATGGGTGAATCTTTCCTTTAAAAAGTTAAAATATGTTTTTAATGGTGAGCGGGTGTTGCACCTTTTTCAAAGTTGATATTGTGTAACTTGTTGCAACTCTGATATGTTTTTCTGATGTCATTCATACAGGAGAGGGTCCCGAGTCCTCCGACTCATCAGTGGAGACATTATCTACACCAGGCGAGAAACACCAGGAACGTGACAAAGCAAAGAGATCTCACCACAGCCCTCAACGTAAGGCGAGATCCACAAAACGATCACAGCCTAAACGGCACCTGCACACACACTCTGGAGAGACGTCATCCCACTGTTCAGGTAGCAAAGAAAGTTTATCTTCTGTGAGTTCTTACCAATGCCCTGAATGTAAGAAGATATTCTCTAGTAATGCAGGTCTTCAAAAACACTTGCGATTACATGTTGGAAAGAGGCTTTTCCAGTGCTCACAGTGTGACAAGAGTTTCATAAAGAGTAAAAATCTTTATCAACACCTGCCAGTGCACTCTGGAGAGAAGCCTCACCCTTGCTCTGACTGCGGCCGAACGTTCTCTACACCGCGGTATTTAACTAAACACAAGCGTATACATTCGGGGATTAAGCCTTTCTGTTGCCCCCATTGTGACAAGAGATACACCAGATCAGATCAGTTGAAAGTTCATATCATGACGCATACTGGGGAGCGGCCTTACCAATGTGGTCAATGCGAGAAGAGTTTTAAAATGAAGGCAAATCTTAAAGAGCACCTGTTATTACATGAAGTAAAGATGTCTCACCGCTGCCCTGACTGTGATCAAAGGTTCTCCGCTGAGGAAACTTTGAAGGAACACATGCGGTTACACAAAGGAGAGAAACCTTTCCACTGTCTGCAATGTGAGAAGAAGTACAGTACTTCAGATGAGTTGAAAGAACATATGATGTCTCATACTGAAGAGAAGATTAACTTCCGACTCGTTTCTGAGAATAGATCGCCAAGTTCCAGAAATGTAGAAGAACAATGTCAGGAGACGGCCCATACGGTTGACAAACCTGACCTCGGCTCTGACTGCGGAACAGATTTTGCTCAACAAGACAAGCTGGTAAAACACCAGCAAACACACACTGGGGAAAGCCCAACACACATTGCCGAAAAGCCAACGCACACTGGGAAAAAGACTCACTACTGCCCTGAATGTGGGAAAAAATACCATAGCACTTCACACTTCAAAGAACACCTGCGTTCACACACTGGTGACCGACCTTACCAGTGTTCTCAGTGTGAAAAGAGTTTCACAAAACAAATCCATCTTAAGCGCCATATGTACTCACACACTGGAGAGAAACTATACCGCTGTGGAGATTGCAATTTATATTTCCTTAATGAAATCGAATATAAGAGACACGAGCACATCGGAGAGAAGCCTCACCACTGCTCTGTCTGTAGCGTTCGTTTCTCTTTATTAGAAGATCTAAAAGCACATGAAAGGATTCACACAGGAGAGAATCCTCACCACTGCTCTGAGTGCGGGCAAAATTTTGCTACAGCGGGATGTTTAAAGAAACACAAGCTTTTGCATTCAGGAGAGAAACCTTTCCACTGCCCACAGTGTGATAAGAAGTACACCAGAGCGGACCAGTTAAAAGATCATATGAAGATACATTCTAAAGATAAGCCTTACGAATGCGCTGTTTGTGCAAAAAAATTCCATGATTCTAGGCAATTAAAAGTTCACCAGAGAGCAGTGCATGTAGCATCTTCTTACATTTGCTCTGACTGTGGAAAGAGCTTTGGTCTACTGGGCAACCTTAATGCCCACCAGCGAACGCATACTGGGGAAAAGCCTCACCAGTGCCCCGTCTGCGAAAAGAGGTACACAAAACGATCACATCTTAAAGAACACATGCGTATACACACTGGTGAGAAACCTTACCAGTGCTCTCAATGTGAGAAGAGTTTCACAACACAAACGGGTCTTAATCATCACCTGTACACACACACTGGAGAGAAGCCCCGCCACCACTGTCCAGACTGTAATGAAAGTTTTACGTCTTGGATACCCTTTAAGAGACATAAACAACAACATACTGGAGAGAAGCCTCACCTCTGCTCTAACTGTGGTCTTAGTTTCCTCATAGAAGAGGACTTAAAAGCACACGAAAGGATTCACACTGGAGAGAAGCCTCACCACTGCCCTGACTGTGAAAAAAGTTTCTCTTCAGCAGGTAATTTGAAAAAACACAAGAGGTTACATACGGGAGAGAAACCTTTCCACTGCGAGCGTTGTGACGAGAAATTTACAAGATCAGATCGGTTGAAAGTTCATATGATGTCACATACGGGAGAGAAACCTTTCCAATGTCCCGAATGTGATAAAAGCTACAATAATTCGACCCAATTGAAAAATCATCAGCGAATAATACATAGGGGAGAAAAACCGTACCTTTGCTCTGACTGTGGAAAGAGCTTTGGCAAACTAGGTAACCTTACAGAACACCAGCGAACGCACACTGGGGAAAAGCCTCATGTCTGCCCTGAGTGTGGTAAACAGTTTGCCCACGCGAAACACTTAAAGAGACATCAGCGGGAACATACGGGAGAAAAACCGTACCAATGCCCTGACTGTGAGAAATGTTTCTCCCGGGTAGATTATCTAAAAACACACCAGGTGACACACAGGCCTCCTCACATGCGCTCTACTGTAGATAAACCCTATGGCTGCTCTGACTGTGGGAAGCGTTTCGGGCAGATCTCTGGCCTTAGAGCACATCAGAAAATCCACACTGGAGAAACTCCTTATGACTGTACTGGGTATGGAAAGAGTTTTGTAAACCTGTAAAATCGAAAGATGCACAATCAATTGGACACTAGTGAGAAGTCATACCACTGCTCTGACCTGTGGGATAAACGTTGATCAGGTGGAAACCTCTTGAGACACCAGGTCACTCCTGAATTGGCTGATATGAAGGCATTGACAAGGAGTGGTGAATGCCATTTTACATTGACATTTTGAGTCATTTAGCAGACGCTCTTATCCAGAGTGACCTATAATTAGTGCATCCATCTTAAGATGGCTAGGTGAGACAGCCACATATCAGTCGTGGTAGATTAAGTACTTTTTTTTCTTAAAGTAGCTATCAGCAAAGTCAGTGCTAGTAAGAAAAGAGGGGGGGGGGGGTGTGGGTGTTGGGGAGGGAGGGGGGGGGGGTGATACTCTTTCAGATGTTTTCAGAATATGGGCAGTGACTCCGCTTTCCTGACATTAACTGGAAGCCCCTTCCACCATTGGGGTGCCAGGACAGACCAGAACGATCACTGTGCTGCCACATATTGACTTCTACCTTTTGCATATATGGACTTTGATGTTGGTCCCCTTTTTGTAGTTAGCATGTAAATATACTGTTTAGTTAGCGTAGGAGGATGTTTAGTTAGCGTAGGATGATGTTTAGTTAGCCTAGGATGATGTTTAGTTAGCCTAGGATGATGTTTAGTTAGCCTAGGATGATGTTTAGTTAGCCTAGGATGATGTGCAATCACAATACATACGCTACAGGTCTCCTACTGAACTGATGATCACTCTAACCAACAAAACATAACAAATAGATGTTGTGTGTTTTTGTGTTGTGGTAACAACAAAGATTTTAGTCTGTAGTTGTAAATGTCTGTTTGGTCAATTATTCAAATTTCAGATAATAAAGACAATTTTTCAATGACTCCCTGTCCTTTACTGTGAGGTTCTTCACACTCTGCACACATTGACTCCCTGTCCTTCACACTCTGCACACATTGACTCCCTGTCCTTCACACTCTGATACATTGACTCCCTGTCCTTCACACTCTGATACATTGACTCCCAGTCCTTCACACTCTGATACATTGACTCCCAGTCCTTCACACTCTGATACATTGACTCCCTGTCCTTCACACTCTGATACATTGACTTTCTGTCCTTCACACTCTGATACATTGACTTCCTGTCCTTCACACTCTGATACATTGACTCCCTGTCCTTCACACTCTGATACATTGACTCCCTGTCCTTCACACTCTGATACATTGACTCCCTGTCCTTCACACTCTGATACATTGACTCCCTGTCCTTCACACTCTGATACATTGACTCCCTGTCCTTCACACTCTGATACATTGACTCCCTGTTCTTCACTCTCTGCACACAGTGGAATAATTGGACCTGTACTGGGCCGAGTCAAGCAGAGCTGTACTGCACTGGCCCGGCTACACATCCATTGCTTGAACCGTCGTAGTCTCCCATTTGACGTCAGTTAACAAATCATGTGAAGGTCTACACTCATTTCAACTGAATCAGGCTCTGTTGGTGTGTTTAGACAGGCAGCCCAATTCTGATCTTTTTTTCCCCCACTAATTGGTCTTGACCAATCAGATCTAAAAAAATAAAATAAAAAAAAAGGTCTGATGTGATTGGTTCAAAAGACCAATTAGTGGAAAAAATATCAGATTTGGGCTGCCTGTCTAAACGTAGCCTTGAGCGTAAATCATAGTCCAGAGTCCCGTCGTGACAGAGCTACGTGACTCTGAGACTACCATTCGCGTGGGACACAGCCCAAATTGCGCACCTCTCCACAATTCCCAACCAACGCGTCTCCGGTAAACATCCTCTATTTATTAGAATGTGTTGACCGTTGGAGAAATTGAGCTGCTCTGAGAATATGAACGATGGTCCAATATTTAACACCAGTGGAGACTGCTGAGGAGAGGACGGCTCATAATAACGGCCGGAACGGAGTGAATGGAATGGTATCAAACACATTAAAACCATGGAAACCATGTGTATGACACCATTTCAGCCATTATTATGCCGGAGTGTCTGGTCTGAGGTTTCTGCTCCACTTGATTGATTGAATTAAGGTCACTAATTTGTCAGGAATTCACCTCGCCTGCTGGTCTATATCTACATTTAATGGAAAAACTGTAAATCTGTAGACACTCTGCCCTCCGTGGAATGAGTTTGACGTCCCTGCCTTAGACGCTTTTAAGTGTAAATCATATGTCACAGGCTGAGATGGGGTAGTCTGGCATCTTACGGTGACATAGTTATGCGGCTCGGAGACCATCATCCACGGGGTAGAATTAAAGAATGAAATATTCCAACATTCTAGAACACTGCTGTGCTTACATGTTTTGGACTATGATATTACTGTCTGGGCTCCTGAGTGGCGCAGCTGTCTAAGGCATTGCATCTCAGTGCTAGACGCGTCACTGCAGACTCCGGTTCGATTCCAGGCTGTATCACAACCGGCTGTGATTGGGAGTCCCATAGGGCGGCGCACAATTGGCCCAGCGTCGTTAGGGTTTGGTCGAGGTAGGCTGTCATTGTGAATAAGAATTTGTTCTTATCTGACCTGCCTAGTTAAATAAATGTTAAATATATATATATATTTTTTTATACAAATGTCTCTAAGAAGCCTGTTATTTTGACCACCAGATGGCAGTGTTGACTGTCGCTGTGACCAATCAAGTCATCTGACCGTATCCTCGCAGCACGACTAGGAAAACAGGTCGATGTAGGCTGCAAGCGTCTTTTAATTAGTTTACTCGGTGGATGTTAGGGTCCAGGCTCAATGTGAAACAAGGACACTGTAAAACGACTCTCCAGACAGCTTACCTGAATCCACAGCCAATTCAGTAGTTACCATACAATGGAGAAAAAAAGTGAAGGGCACTCGAGCAACATCAGTCAAGGTGCAACCAAAACATAATAAACAACGAATAACTGCAGTAAAAATAGAAAGTATTACGTGCACCAGAGGGATGAGGGGAGTTCAGTGATGAAGAGCACTAAGTCACCCTCCCAGATCAGCTGATGAAGAGCACTAAGTCACCCTGACGGTTCTAACTACCTCCCTCCCAGATCAGCTGATGAAGAGCACTAAGTCACTCTGACGGTTCTAACTGCCTCCCTCCCAGATCAGCTGATGAAGAGCACTAAGTCACCCTCCCAGATCAGCTGATGAAGAGCACTAAGTCACCCTGACGGTTCTAACTGCCTCCCTCCCAGATCAGCTGATGAAGGGCACTAAGTCACTCTGACGGTTCTAACTGCCTCCCTCCCAGATCAGCTGATGAAGAACACTAAGTCACCCTCCCAGATCAGCTGATGAAGAGCACTAAGTCACTCTGACGGTTCTAACTGCCTCCCTCCCAGATCAGCTGATGAAGGGCACTAAGTCACTCTGACGGTTCTAACTGCCTCCCTCCCAGATCAGCTGATGAAGAGCACTAAGTCACCCTCCCAGATCAGCTGATGAAGAGCACTAAGTCACTCTGACGGTTCTAACTGCCTCCAGATCAGCCGATGGAGGACAGTAAGTCACTCTGACGGTTCTAACTACCTCCCTCCAGATCAGCTGATGAAGAGCACTAAGTCACTCTGACGGTTCTAAATGCCTCCAGATCAGCCGATGGAGGACAGTAAGTCACTCTGACGGTTCTAACTACCTCCCTCCCAGATCAGCTGATGAAGAGCACTAAGTCACCCTGACGGTTCTACCTCCCTCCAGATCAGCTGATGAAGAGCACTAAGTCACCCTGACGGTTCTAACTACCTCCCTCCCAGATCAGCTGATGAAGAGCACTAAGTCACCCTGACGGTTCTAACTACCTCCCTCCAGATCAGCTGATGAAGAGCACTAAGTCACGCTGACGGTTCTAACTACCTCCCTCCAGATCAGCTGATGAAGAGCACTAAGTCACGCTGACGGTTCTAACTACCTCCCTCCAGATCAGCTGATGAAGGGCACTAAGTCACTCTGCCGGTTCTAACTACCTCCCTCCCAGATCAGCTGATGAAGAGCACTAAGTCACCCTGACAGTTCTAACTGCCTCCAGATCAGCTGATAGAGGACAGTAAGTCTTATGGAGGGGAGTTAGTTGCACCACTGTTTTCAATTGCTTCACATTTCTGGTAAAAGGCTCCATGGACTGATCAACTTTCCTGCGGTGATGCAGCTGCTGCACTAATAACAAGACAGGGCTGGCCGCATTGACAGATTTACTGCCGTTCACTGAACCACACCTCAGAGAGGGGAGAGCCGCCCAGTAGCAGCATCCATCTCTGTGTTGCATCGTGGATTGCGGCCATTCTGGGCAGTGAGGACAGGGGAGGTCACCTTTGATTCTGCTGTGCCTGCTGTCACCATAATTCTTGGGTCACTCCCTGACCATATGACCTGACCAGGAACAGCTCTGGGAACCTAGTTGTAGTCTATTCAGGCCACTGTTACAGTAAGTTCAGCCTGCTTGACTTTCATAGAAATACAATCAGACCAAACAGCTACGGGACACAATAGCAGAGGAGGTTGGTGGCACTTTAACTGTGGAGGAGGGGCTTGTGGTAATGGCTGGAGTGGAATCAGTTGAATTGTATCAAATATATCAAACATAATTTCTATGTGTTTGATGCCATTCAATTCACTCCATTCCGGACGTTACTGTGAGCCGTACTCCCCTCAGCAGCCTCCACTGACTCTACTATCTCTTCCTTATCGACTCCGTCTGTTGCAGGTATCTGTTTCTGTTTAACACCATAGTTTTATTACCGCGTGTGAAGTGTGTGGTGAAGGCGCGAGAGAGAGAGAGAGATGCTCCGATCCTTCAAGACATTAAATCATCTTGTCAGTTTGAGTCACCTCTGGTTGAAAGTCTAATCTGTTTCGTAGTGATGAATTGAGAGGCGGCCTGCTCAATGTGTTTTCGTTTTGAGTTGTGGACATCTCAGTGAACCAGTGGTGGATCTCCACGGAAACATCACTGCCCCGCCTGGAGCAAAGCTGGGATAAGGAGTGACGTTGCAGACCACCGTAATCATCAACTTTCTTTATTCAACTGAAACATTTGTCTAGAAATGATTTGTTATTAAGGTGTGACTGGTTTTTACCCAGGGGGCGGTGATGACGTCGAGGTATGTCAAAACCGCGAAGACGATCCACCCAGATGCCCTGTTCAAGTCTGTCGTGCCGAGTACGTTCCTAGACTAGACTCTCAGAAGTAGGCCAGGCGCCACTCATCCCAATATGCAATCAGAACACAGGAGATTGGTAGCACCTTAATTGGCAGCCAGGTCACAGTTGTAAATGAGAACTTGTTCTCAACTAGCTTACCTGGTTAAATAAAGGTGTTCTCAACTAGCTTACCTGGTGAAATAAAGGTGTTCTCAACTGGCCTACCTGGTTAAATAAAGGTGTTCTCAACTAGCTTACCTGGTTAAATAAAATAAATCAAATTGTGGAGGACAGGCTCGTGGTAAAGGCTGGAGTGGAATCAGTGAATGGAGTGGAGTTGTATCAAATACATCAAACACAAGATTTGATGCCATTCCATTTATTCCGTTCCAGCCTTTATTATGAGCCTTCCTCCCTCGGCAGCCTCCCACTGAATCAGAAATATGTGATCCCAGATCTGATGCTACTAAGAGCAACTTCTAGCTTGACTGCAATGGAACACCTTCCTAATATTGAGTTGCAGAAAATGACTCAATTCATCGGGGGCCATGGACTCTACATGGTGTCAAAAGCGTTCCACAGGGATGCTGGCCCATGTTGACTCCAATGCTTCCCACAGTTGTATTAAGTTCGCTGGATGTCCTTTGGGTGGTGGACCATTCTTGATACACACAGGCAACTGTTAAGTGTGGAAAAACCCAGCAGAGTTGCAGTTCTTCACTCAAGCTGGTGCGCCTGGCACCTACTACCATACTGAAATCTTGTCTTGCCCATTCACCTTCTGAATGGCACACATACACAATCCACGTCTCAAGGCGTTTAATAATCCTTCTTTATCCTGTCTCCTCCCCTTCATCTACACTGATTTGAAGTGGATTTAATAGGTGACAATGAGGGATCATAGTTTTCACCTGGATTCACCTGGTCAATCTGTCATGGAAGGAGCAGGTGTTCCTAATGTTTTGTACACTCCTGTGTTTTCCAGATATAGAAATTCCAAATGAAGGAGTGAATCAGATTTAACATCTATTGAAGGTCATGTTTTTGTATTTCTACATGATTTGATGTTTTACCAGGTTAAATAAATGACCTGATTACCACTTGTTGCATTTACATTCCATTCCCTTCTTGCTCATCTGTAGAGCACTCACTACTCTTTCATGGGGCTGTGGCTGCTCAGTGTCGCTGCTGTGTGCAATACCTCATGGTTGACCGGGCCAGTGGATGACGTGTGCAATACCTCATGGTTGACCGGGCCAGTGGATGTCGAGCATGGATAAATTGAAAAGCTAAACTCTTTCAACATTTTACTGGGTTTGTCTGGCTCCTTTACACAAGAGCTACTACTGGCTTTTGAATCAGTGAGGGAATGTGTTTTGGCAAGGTTGAAAATATACTTTTTCCAGCATTTTGCTATGCCTCTACTTTCCCCTTGACATGAGCAGTGTACGCCAACCTCTTAGCTCATTGAAGAGATGGCTCTGTGACCAGTGGCATTGAGAGTGTGTCAAATGGCTGTAGTTGGGCCAATGTGCTGCTTTTGTAAGTTTCGATTCTTTGCCAATATTTCCACTTAGTTTTATGGGGACTGTTTAGCAGTTGTCACAGGTCTCAGTATGAATGGAATCCCAATTATCCTGGAACATCTGTTTATCTCGTCTTTAACATTGTGAAAGGGTTTGTTGTTGACGTTTGTCCCTGGTTGAACTGCAGTGAGGTATCATGCTAGGTGAAGGTGGCTGCATATCATTTCTCCTCCATCATAGTTTCTCAGGGAATGCAGCCTGTTGATCTTGAGATACAGACATGCTGAATATGCTTTAAAAGTGTTGTCTTTGTGGAATTTGTAACCCAATACCTCACGGTAGGCTATACATTTCATTCAAAGCCGAGATGAAATTCCTCAAGGAGATATGTCTAGGAAATGTTGATCCCTGTTGTACTTCATCATCTGGGAACAGAGGAGAGATGCTGTTTGTCTCGCAGATGATTTAGGTTCCTTGACCATCTCAGCACTTCAGCTCATATACCTTAGTAGTGTTAGGTCTTTTTCTTCACCTTGACTCCAACGCAATGATTTACACATATTTTCACATACCATGGGAGGTCACGGCACTCTGCTTGACCCAAGCATTTAGCTACACTCGCAGTAACATCTGCTAACCATGTGTATGTGACAAACAACATTTGATTTGATTTGAGCCGTTCTCGTGCCGCATTGATGATGTCTCTGACCTCAACACGTTTCCTCAAGGTCGCCGGGTCCTTTTTTCTCAGAGTTCAAAGGTGAGTTTGGCATAATGAATTTCCAGCAGCTGGGACAAAAATAGTCACACATCAAGAATAGGGTTCTCAGGGTCGAAAGAGGTATATTTACACAGCACCAAGCCAGAGGTATATTTACACAGCACCAAGCCAGAGGTAAATTTACACAGCACCAAGCCAGAGGTAAATTTACACAGCACCAAGCCAGAGGTAAATTTACACAGCACCAAGCCAGAGGTAAATTTACACAACACCAAGCCAGAGGTATTTTAACACATCACCAAGCCAGGCGTGTATTTACACAACACCAAGCCAGAGATACATTTACACAGCGCTAAGCCAGAGGTATAGAAACACATCACAAAGCCAGAGGTATATTAAAACAGTATCAAGCCAGTGGTAAATTTACACAGAACTAAGCCAGGCGTGTATTTACACAACACCAAGCCAGAGGTATATTTACACATCACCAAGCCAGAGGTATATTAAAACAGTATCAAGCCAGTGGTAAATTTACACAGAACTAAGCCAGGCGTATATTAACACCAAACCAAGCCAGAGGTATAATAACACAACACCAATTAAGGGTATATTAACATCGAACCAAGCCAGAGGTATAATAACACCGAACCAAGCCAGAGGTATATTAACACCGAACCAAGCCAGAGGTATATTAACACCGAACCAAGCCAGAGGTATAATAACACCGAACCAAGCCAGAGGTATATTAACATCGAACCAAGCCAGAGGTATATTAACACCGAACCAAGCCAGAGGTATATTAACACCGAACCAAGCCAGAGGTATATTAACATCGAACCAAGCCAGAGGTATAATAACACCGAACCAAGCCAGAGGTATATTAACACCGAACCAAGCCAGAGGTATATTAACACCGAACCAAGCCAGAGGTATAATAACACCGAACCAAGCCAGAGGTATATTAACACCGAACCAAGCCAGAGGTATAATAACACCAAACCAAGCCAGAGGTATAATAACACCAAACCAAGCCAGAGGTATATTAACACATCACCAAGCCAGAGGTATATTAACACATCACCAAGCCAGAGGTACAGTGCCTTGCGAAAGTGTTCGGGCCCCTTGAACTTTGCGACCTTTTGCCACATTTCAGGCTTCAAACATAAAGATAGAAAACTGTATTTTTTTGTGAAGAATCAACAACAAGTGGGACACAATCATGAAGTGGAACGACATTTATTGGATATTTCAAACTTTTTTAACAAATCAAAAACTGAAAAATTGGGCGTGCAAAATTATTCAGCCCCTTTACTTTCAGTGCAGCAAACTCTCTCCAGAAGTTCAGTGAGGATCTCTGAATGATCCAATGTTGACCTAAATGACTAATGATGATAAATACAATCCACCTGTGTGTAATCAAGTCTCCGTATAAATGCACCTGCACTGTGATAGTCTCAGAGGTCCGTTAAAAGCGCAGAGAGCATCATGAAGAACAAGGAACACACCAGGTAGGTCCGAGATACTGTTGTGAAGAAGTTTAAAGCCGGATTTGGATACAAAAAGATTTCCCAAACTTTAAACATCCCAAGGAGCACTGTGCAAGCGATAATATTGAAATGGAAGGAGTATCAGACCACTGCAAATCTACCAAGACCTGGCCGTCCCTCTAAACTTTCAGCTCATACAAGGAGAACTGATCAGAGATGCAGCCAAGAGGCCCATGATCACTCTGGATGAACTGCAGAGCTCTACAGCTGAGGTGGGAGACTCTGTCCATAGGACAACAATCAGTCGTATATTGCACAAATCTGGCCTTTATGGAAGAGTGGCAAGAAGAAAGCCATTTCTTAAAGATATCCATAAAAAGTGTTGTTTAAAGTTTGCCACAAGCCACCTGGGAGACACACCAAACATGTGGAAGAAGGTGCTCTGGTCAGATGAAACCAAAATGGAACTTTTTGGCAACAATGCAAGACGTTATGTTTGGCGTAAAAGCAACACAGCTCATCACCCTGAACACACCATCCCCACTGTCAAACATGGTGGTGGCAGCATCATGGTTTGGGCCTGCTTTTCTTCAGCAGGGACAGGGAAGATGGTTAAAATTGATGGGAAGATGGATGGAGCCAGATACAGGACCATTTTGGAAGAAAACCTGATGGAGTCTGCAAAAGACCTGAGACTGGGACGGAGATTTGTCTTCCAACAAGACAATGATCCAAAACATAAAGCAACATCTACAATGGAATGGTTCAAAAATAAACATATCCAGGTGTTAGAATGGCCAAGTCAAAGTCCAGACCTGAATCCAATCGAGAATCTGTGGAAAGAACTGAAAACTGCTGTTCACAAATGCTCTCCATCCAACCTCACTGAGCTCGAGCTGTTTTGCAAGGAGGAATGGGAAAAAATGTTCAGTCTCTCAATGTGCAAAACTGATAGAGACATACCCCAAGCGACTTACAGCTGTAATCGCAGAAAAAGGTGGCGCTACAAAGTATTAACTTAAGGGGGCTGAATAATTTTGCACGCCCAATTTTTCAGTTTTTGATTTGTTAAAAACGTTTGAAATATCCAATAAATGTCGTTCCACTTCATGATTGTGTCCCACTTGTTGTTGATTCTTCACAAAAAAATACAGTTTTATATCTTTATGTTTGAAGCCTGAAATGTGGCAAAAGGTCGCAAAGTTCAAGGGGGCCGAATACTTTCGCAATGCACTGTATATTAACACATCACCAAGCCAGAGGTATATTAACACAACACCAAGCCAGAGGAATATTAACACAACACCAAGCCAGAGGTAATTTAACACCGAACCAAGCCAGAGGTATATTAACACAACACCAAGCCAGAGGTATATTAACACATCACCAAGCCAGAGGTATATTAACACATCACCAAGCCAGAGGTATTTTAGCACATCACCAAGCCAGAGGTATTTGAACACCACACCAAGCCAGAGGTATTTAACACATCACCAAGCCAGAGGTATTTTAACACCAAACCAAGACAGGTATTTTAGCACATCACCAATCCAAAGGTATATTAACGCCGAACCAAATCAGAGATACATTTATTTTTACACAACACAAAGCCAGGGGTATATTTACACAGCACAAAGCCTTAGGTATATTCACATAGAACCAAGCCAGAGGTATATTAACACCAAACCAAGCAAGAGGTACAATAACACATATCCAATTAAGGGAATATTAACACCAACCCAAGCCTGAGGTATATTAACACCGAACCAGAGGTTAACACATCACCAATCCAGAGGTATATTTACACAACACCAAGCCAGAGGTATATTTACACAGCACACAGCCTTGTCCTCTACTCCACCTTGGACTGAAATAAGGAGTAGATGGTGAAAGTCTTTCCTCCTAGGACAACATGGACATGGATATCATACTGTATCGTGTTGGTCGGACACTGGCTGTCGCAGGCTGAGATTGAAGGCCATGACTGATATTTTCATAACATATTCGTTGGTGGTGGGTCATGTGTAGGCTTCATCGTTCCATAGTAACGTTTATCAGAATGTATAAGTGCAAACAATGAAGTGCAGTAAATTACAGATTTAAACGGTTTCCAGATGTAATTTTTTAAAAACAGAACTCCTTTAAAACTTCTTTGGGATAGGGGGCGGTATTTTGACGTCCAGATGAAAAGCGTGCTCAAGGATTTGGATTGGAAACACTCTACAGTTTCTTCAACTGTTAAAATAATGTATGTGAGTATAACAGAACTAAAATGGCAGGCGAAACCCCGAGGACAAACCAACCCACCCCCCCAAAAAATATTTCATCCTACCACTGATTTCAATGGCTGGCACTTTTATAATAGGGCGAAATCATAGCCGGTTGCAGTTCCTAGGGATTCCACTAGATGTCAACAGTCTTTAGAAAGAGTTTCAGGCTGGTTTTTGGAAAAATGAGCCAGAAATTGTAGTTTTTCTAGGTGGCTCCCATTTTGTCTGTAGTGTTTCCAAACGCGTGAATGAGAGCGCGTTCTTTGGTATTTTTCTCCGGTAAAGACAATAACGATTCTCCGTCTTCAATTTATAGTTTATTTGGGTATTAGGGTATCTAAGGTTTGATTATAAACGTTGATTGACTTGTTTGGATAAGTTTATTGGTAACGTTTGGAATTAATTTTTGTATGCATTTTGAAGGAGGGAAAATGAGTGGATTATTGACTGAAGCGCACCAGCTAAACTGACTTTTTATGGATATAAAGAAGGAGTTTATCGAACAAAAGGACCATTTGTAATGTAACTGGGACCTTTTGGAGTGCCAACAGAAGAAGATCTTCAAAGGTAAGGCATATATTATATCGCTATTTCTGACTTTCGCGTCGCAACTCCCTGGTTGAAAATGATTTGCTATGCATTTGTGTGCTGGTCACTGTTCTCAGATAATCGCATGGTTTGCTTTCGCCGTAAAGCCTTTTTGAAATCTGACATGGCGGCTGGATCAACAAGAAGTCAAGCTTCATTTTGATGTATTGCATTTGGGATTTCATGAAAGTTTAATATTTATAGTAATTTAATTCGAATTTGGCGCTCTGCAATTTCACCGGATGTTGGCCAGGTAGGACGGTAGCGTCCCACTCATCCGCAAAAAGTTTTAAGAAGCATTGCTTTGTTGTTTCCCTGCCTGTCATGGTCTGACTAATGAATGTGATGTTATCTAGCAGCACGCCACTGTAAAATCCTCATTAACACGACACACAAATTATCACGACTCCAAAAAGTTGCTTCATTAACGTACTCATGCTTGAATAGCTGTCTATGTGTTCATACTGAGATTCTACCCTCATGATTCATTTTTCAGCATCACTCGCATTTCCATCCAACAGTGATTATACCAGTAACCCTCTCTGGCAAAGAGGATGCTTTCTCTTCCTACTGGCTGCTGAGTTGCTAAGGGTAAACTTAAAGCCGAGAGAAAAACACTGGCCAAGCCAAACAATGGTGTTTAATTATTTCCGTCATTGGTGTAGATACTCTATAGAACATACAGTGAGGGAAAAAAAGTATTTGATCCCCTGCTGATTTTGTACGTTTGCCCACTGACAAAGAAATGATCAGTCTATAATTGTAATGGTAGGTTTATTTGAACAGTGAGAGACAGAATAACAACAATAAAATCCAGAAAAACGCATGTCAAAAATGTTATAAATAAATTATAGTATTTGATCCCTCTGCAAAACATGACTGGTTCTTGTAGTTGGCCACCAGGTTTGCACACATCTCAGGAGGGATTTTGTCCCACTCTTCTTTGCAGATCTTCTCCAAGTCATTAAGGTTTCGAGGCTGACGTTTGGCAATTTGAACCTTCAGCTCCCTCCACAGATTTTCTATGGGATTAAGGTCTGGAGACTGGCTCGGCCACTTCAGGACCTTAATGTGCTTCTTCTTGAGCCACTCCTTTGTTGCCTTGGCCGTGTGTTTTAGGTCATTGTCATGCTGGAATACCCATCCACGACACCATTTTCAATGCCCTGGCTGAAGGAAGGGGGTTCTCACCCAAGATTTGACGGTACATGGCCCCGTCCATCGTCCCTTTGATGCGGTGACGTTGTCCTGTCTTCTTAGCAGAAAAACACCCCCAAAGCATAATGTTTCCACCTCCATGTTTGACGGTGGGGATGGTGTTCTTGGGGTCATAGGCAGCATTCGTCCTCCTCCAAACACGGCGAGTTGAGTTGATGCCAAAGAGCTCCATTTTGGTCTCATCTGACCACAACACTTTCACCCAGTTGTCATCTGAATCATTCAGATGTTCATTGGCAAACTTCAGACGGGCATGAATATGTGCTTTCTTGAGCAGGGGGACCTTGCGGGCGCTGCAGGATTTCAGTCCTTCACGGCGTAGTGTGTTACCAATTGTTTTCTTGGTGACTATGGTCCCAGCTGCCGTGAGATCATTGACAAGATCCTCCCGTGTAGTTCTGGGCTGATTTCTCACCGTTCTCATGATCATTGCATCATTGAGATCTTGCATGGAGCCCCAGGCCAAGGGAGATGGACAGTTCTTTTGTGTTTCTTCCATTTGTGAATAATCGCACCAACTGTTGTCACCTTCTCACCAAGCTGCTTGGCGATGGTCTTGTAGCCCATTCCAGCCTTGTGTAGGTCTACAATCTTGTCCTTGACATCCTTGGAGAGCTCTTTGGTCTTGGCCATGGTGGATAGTTTGTAATCTGATTGATTGCTTCTGTGGACAGGTGTCTTTTATTCCAGTCAACAAACTGAGATTAGGAGCACTCCCTTTTAGAGTGTGCTCCTATTCTCAGCTTGTTACCTCTATAAAAGACACCTGGGAGCCAGAAATCTTTCTGATTGAGAGAGGGTCAAAAACCTATTTCCCTCATTAAAATGCAAATCAATTTATAACATTTTTGATGTGTGTTTTTCTGGATTTTTTGTTGTTGTTATTCTGTCTTTCACTGTTCAAATAAACCTACCATTAACATTATAGACTTATCTGTCACGTTCTGACCTTAGTTCTGTTATTATATCTTTGTTTTAGTATGGTCAGGGCATGAGTTGGGTGGGCAGTCTATGCTGCCAAGGCAGGTAGGAGACCTGCGCCATCTTCCTGTGCTTACTGGAGAGAGAGGGACCGGGCAGGCACCGTGTTATGCGGTGGATCACACGGTGTCCCCAGTGCGTGTGCATAGCCCGGTGCGGTACATTGCAGCGCCTGGTATCGGCCGGGCTAGAGCGGGCATCGCGCCACGTGCCATGAAGACTGCTCAGCGCATCTGGTCTCCAGTGCGTCTCCTCGGGCCGGTGTACATGGCACCAGCCTTATGCATGGTGTCCCCGGTTCGCCAGCACAGCCCATTGTGGGCTATTCCACCTCGCCGCACTGGCTTGGCTACGGGGAGCATTCAACCAGGTAAGGTTGGGCAAGAGCTCTAGTGCGCCTTCACAGTCCGGTCTGTCCGGTGCCACCTCCACATACCAGCCCTCCGGTGGCAGCCCCGCGCACCAGGCTGTCTCTCTGTCTTCTCCCTACAGGTGCTCCCCCCTGTCCAGCGCTGCCAGAGTCTCCCGTCTGTCCTGAGCTGCCAGAGTCTCCCGTCTGTCCTGAGCTGCCAGAGCCGCCAGTCTGTCCTGAGCTGCCAGAGCCGCCAGTCTGTCCTGAGCCGTCAGTCAGCCAGGAGCTGCCAGAGCCGTCAGTCAGCCAGGAGCTGCCAGAGCCGTCAGTCAGCCAGGAGCTGCCAGAGCCGTCAGTCAGACAGGAGCTGCCGGAGCTGCCTGTCACGCCGGCGATGCCAGAATCGCCATTCACTCCGGAGCTGCCGAGATTCCCACTGTCTCCCTACAGGTGTTCCCCCCTGTCAAGCGCTGCCAGAGTCTCCCGTCTGTCCTGAGCTGCCAGAGTCTCCCGTCTGTCCTGAGCTGCCAGAGTCTCCCGTCTGTCCTGAGCTGCCAGAGTCTCCTGGCTGTCCGGCGCTGCCGGAGTTTCCCGCCTGTCCGGTGCTGCCGGAATCTCCCGTCCATCCGGCGCTGCCGGATTCTCCCGTCCAATCGGGACCCGTGGCGAGGGTCCCCAGTCCGAGATCGGCGGCGAGGGTCGCCGCTCTTAAGAGGCCACGTAGGCGAATAGAGAGGTGGAGTGGGGTCTATGGTGGAGTGGGGTCCACGTCCCGTGCCTGAGCCGCCACCGTGGACAGACGCCCACCCAGGGCGTGAGTTGGGTGGGCAGTCTATGTTTGTTTTTCTATGTTGGTTTTTGAGTTCGGCCTAGTATGGTTCTCAATCAGAGGCAGGTGTCAATTGTTGTCCCTGATTGAGAATCATACTTAGGTAGCCTGGGTTTCACTTTTGGGTTGTGGGTGTTTGTCTTCCGTGTTAGTGTTTCGTTCATTTCACGTTTATTGTTTTGTATTTTGTAGTGTTCAGTTTATGTATTAAAATAAACATTATGGACACTTACCACGCTGCAAATTGGTCCTCCGATCCTTCTCGCTACTCCTCCTCAGAAGAGGAGGACGAGGTACTTTACATTATCATTTCTTTGTCAGTGGGAAAACGTACAAAATCAGCAAGGGATCAAATACCTTTTTCCCCTCACTGTATGTTTATGTCATTGCTTAAAGGAATAATGCGAGATTCTGGCAATTAAGCAGTTTTTCTACTTACCCAGTCATTGCGCAAACACTAGCCAAACTACCTCTAACTTCCTTCATACTGCACGCAGAGATCTATTAAAAGAATATCCACAAGTTCATCTGACTCTGGGTCAGTAAGAAAAATGTCACAATTGCCAGAATCTCACAGTGTCCCTTTAAACATGTCGTTGCTTTGTCATGGTCTAGTTGGATGATTGAGAAACCTTTAACTCTTTATTATGAATGGTTTATGAATGGTTTATGCATGGTTTATGCATGGTTTATGAATGTTTTATGAAAGGTACCCTTCAAAGGTGTTACCGAAACATCTTGTGACACCTTAAGCAGTTTAAGGTGTTTAGAGGCTCTGAGAGTGGAGACGGATCTGACTGGCTGATGTAGCAGGAAATCCTTCCTTCCTTCCTTCCTTCTTTCCTTCCATCCTATAGTATAATAATATATACCATTTAGCAGATGCTGTTATCCAAAGTGACTTACAGTCATGCGTGCATACATTTTACGTATGGGTGGTCCTGGGAATCGAGCCCATTATCCTGATGTTGCAATGTTCTACTTACTTACTTTCCTTCCTTCCTTCCTTCCTTCCTTCCTTCCTTCCTTCTTTCCTTCCTTCTTTCCTTCCTTTCATTGTTAACACAGAAGGACAAAGGACATGTTCTGGGCGTGTTAACACAGGAGGACAAAGGATTGGGTGATAACAGAGGTTAAACCTTCATATGATGTGAGGTAAAGGTAGACCAAAGTGGAAACAGATTTAAACAGAACACAGGGTCAGCTCCATCATGTACATTACGTGCCTCGTCAAAAGGAATTCTTTCAGAATTATAGATTAGGTTTTCCTCCAACAATTCTCCATTGTAATAAAACAAAAAACACATGGCATTGTGTTTAACTCTTAAGGTCGGGCACAGATCCTGTGGATGATGTAAGGAATCATGCTCTGTAAGGACGAGGTGAGATACACAGAACATAATAAGTCTCTCCCTGCCAGGTCTATTTGGTAATGTTTGTGCTGAATCCTATCGCAGTTCTGTATCCTCTGGTTTATGTTCCTCTGATCACCCGGTGTAAGCAGGTTCCGGAAAAGACGATAGGATCTACCACACAATGGTACAGGGTTCAGCCAGAAGCGTATTTCCCTCCCTCCCTCCCTCCCTCCCTCCCTCCCTCCCTCCCTCCCTCCCTCCCTCCCTCCCTCCCTCCCTCCCTCCCTCCTATAAAACCCCAGTCATCTCCATCCATTTCTCCTCTTCCTTCCTCAATGGCTGCTGTTTCTCACCCCGACCCGTTTGGCCCAATCACAACCAGGAAGCACTTAGCGCTATCCAAACAGATGGGACTCGGACTTCAAACAGCAGAGAGCCGTTTGTTAATACCAGGGTATTTCCTCACAGCTGTTTCACTGGGAGTTTCCCCATAGTTTATAGAACATAGGGAAAGTAACAACTTTAAACTCTGGTTACACTTTGACTTGTCTTTAGATGGTGCAGAGGAGAAGCAGTGGACAAAGTGTTGTTGGACAATTTTCTCAGATTAAAATCACAAAATAGGGTTTTATATTCTCAGATTCTTGACAGCAATGAAGAAAGTTACGGTCTTTCCAGATTTTGTTTTAAACATACTTCATGAAATACTCACTTCTACTGTATTTTTTTTTTTACCTCTGAGTTATTGGCCATGAAATCTCCAAGCTGACCTCTGAGAGGTAAAGACAGGGTTCAATCTCCAAGCTGACCTCTGAGAGGTAAAGACAGGGTTCAATCTCCAAGCTGACCTCTGAGAGGTAAAGACAGGGTTCAATCTCCAAGCTGACCTCTGAGAGGTAAAGACAGGGTTCAATCTCCAAGCTGACCTCTGAGAGGTAAAGACAGGGTTCAATCTCCAAGCTGACCTCTGAGAGGTAAAGACAGGGTTCAATCTCCAAGCTGACCTCTGAGAGGTAAAGACAGGGTTCAATCTCCAAGCTGACCTCTGAGAGGTAAAGACAGGGTTCAATCTCCAAGCTGACCTCTGAGAGGTAAAGACAGGGTTCAATCTCCAAGCTGACCTCTGAGAGGTAAAGACAGGGTTCAATCTCCAAGCTGACCTCTGAGAGGTAAAGACAGGGTTCAATCTCCATATCATTTGATTACAGTTATACATGCTCTCTCACCTCTCTCGGCCATGACAGAGGGACCAGAGAGAGCGTTTGAAGGGAATATTGGGCGAATCCCAAATTGTCTCCTACAAGCTATGAACTTGTGGAGATCTGAGACGATTTGATTGGTATAAGCAAAATGGTGAAACTTCCACCTAGCCCATCAAAGGGCAAAGTGGAGCTACCACCAGATTGATTACACCTGTCAAATCCTCTCAGAGGATGAGGTGCAGGGCTTAGGAGACGATATGTTGTTGGCCCAAAATTAACTCTCGCATCACCGTCTTACTCAATGGGCTGGGAATGTGTTGGGAAAAAGGTCATACTGACCACAGTGTGGACCGTAAACAGAGTATGAGTTATTCTGGGATTACAGTTCCTTGCAAAAGTATTCATCCCCCTTGGCATTTTTCCTACTTTGTTGCATTTCAACCTGTAATTTAAATTGACTTCATGTCATAGACATACACAAAATAGTCCAAATTGGTGAACTGAAATTTAAAAAAAAAATACTTATTTAAAAAAATACAATTCAAATGGGAAAGTGGTGCATATTGTATTCACCCCCTTTGCTATGAAGCCTGTAAATAATATATGGTGCAACCAATTACCTTCAGAAGTCACAAAATGAGTTAAATAAAGTCCACCGATGTGCATTCTAAGTGTCACATGATCTGTCACATGATCTCAGGAAATATACACCTGTTCTGAAAGGCCCCAAAGTCTGCAACACCACTAAGCAAGGGGCACTCACCACAGTGAAGCATGGTGGTGGCAGCATCATGCTGTGGGGATGTTTTTAATTGGCAGGCACTGGAAAACTGGTCAGAATTGAAGGAATGATGGATGGCGCTAAATACAGGGTAATTCTTGAGGGAAACCTGTTTCAGTCTTCCAGAGATTTGAGACTGAGACAGAGGTTCACCTTCCAGCAGGACAATGACCCTAAGCATAATGCTGAAGCAACACTCGAGTGGTTTAAGGGGAAACATGTAAATGTCTTGGAATGGCCTAGTCAAAGCCCAGATCTCAAAGATTGCTGAAAGATTGCTGTATACCAGCGGAACCCATCCAACTTGAAGGAGCTGGAGCAGTTTTGCCTTTAACAATGGGGAAAAATCCCAGTGGTTGATGTGCCAAGCTTATAGAGACATACCCCAAGAGACTTGCAGCTGTAATTGCTGCAAAAGGTGGCTCTACAAAGTTTTGTCCTGGGGGGGTGAATGGTTTTGCACGCTTAACTTTTCTGTTTTTTTTTGTTGTCTTATTTCACAATTTAAACAAATGTGCATCTTCAAAGTGGTAGGCATGTTGTGTAAATCAAATGATGCAACCCCCCCAAAAAATCTATTTTAACTCCAGGGCAACAAAATAGGAAAAATGCCAAGGGGGTGAATACTTTCTCAAGCCACTGTATATTCACAGTATCTCAGAACAGGAATGCTGATCTAGAATCAGGTCCTCCCTGTGCATATAATGGTATTCATTATGATCTAATATACTATACTGATCCCTGTTATGATGAACCAAAGAGATCTGACTGGACTCTGGAAACAATGGCTGCTGTGACATAACACATCCATGACATCATTCTCCTCAGAGCGGTAACCTTGGCAACCTTGCTGAGAACAGGAGTGTGGGGAGGTAACGGCGCTGTGAACAGAACTCATCCTTCAGGCCACCAGCCCTGACCCACAACATCCTTGGGTTAAAAAGAAAGTGGAGGAGGAGAAGGAGGAGATGATGTCAAAGATTGTCCACAAGAAAAGATACATCTCCAAGTGTGTTATCTCCAAATCATGTTCCTCCCAGGCAGGGAGAAGGAGGAGGGTTTGGTAATGAATGAAACCCAGATAATGCCGTTTCTGAGCCAGGTTTTATCTGGTAAAAGAATGCCGGCAGGATACGGTGTACGACGCAACACTTCCTCTTTACAACGAAAGGCATTGTTGATTGGTTCTGCTCGGCTGTGTGACATGAATTACATCACAGGTCATGCTAGGGAAGACCCTCCAGCTGGCGTTCACTGGCTCCCAGCAGACGTTGATGTGGTACACAGTCAATGTTATGTTTCTGTGTGTGTGTGTGTGGCCTCTTTGTGGGTCTTGTTTTGGCATCACGGAACCCTACCCTCTAAATAAAATCAATCAATCAATCAAATTGATTTAAAAGGCCCTTCTTACATCAGCTGATGTCTCAAAGTGCTGTACAGAAACCCAGCCTAAAACCCCAAACAGCAAGCAATGCAGGTGTAGTAGCACAGTGGCTAGGAAAAACTCCCTAGAAAGGCCAGAACCTAGGAATAAACCTAGAGAGGAACCAGGCTATTAGGGGTGGCCAGTCCTCCTCTAGCTGTGCAGGGTGGAGATTATTACAGAACATGGCGAAGATGTTCAAATGTTCATATATGACCAGCAGGGTCAAATAATAATAATCACAGTGGTTGTCAAGGGGGGAACAGGTCAGCACCTCAGGAGTAAATGTCAGTTGGCTTTTCATAGCCAATCATTCAGAGTATCTCTACCACTCCTGCTGACTCTATAGAGTTGAAAACAGCAGGCCTGGGACAGATAGCACATCCGGTGAACAGGTCAGGGTTCCATAGCCGCAGGCAGAACAGTTGAAACTGGAGCAGCAGCACGACCAGGTGGACTAGGGACAGCAAAGAGTCATCAGGCCAGGTAGTCCTGAGGCATGGTCCTAGGGTTCAGGTCCTCCGAGAGAGAGAAAGAACAAAAGAAAGAGAGAAAGAGAGAGAGAAAAAGAGAGAGAATTAGAGAGGGCATGCTTAAATTCACACAGGACACCGGATAAGACAGGAGAAATACTCCAGATATAACAGACTGACCCTAGCCTCCCGACACATAAACTACTGCAGTGTAAATACTGGAGGCTGAGACAGGAGGGGTCGGAAGACACTGTGGCCCCGTCCGACGATACCCCCGGACAGGGCCAAACAGGCAGGATATAACCCCACCCACTTTGCCAAAGCGCAGCCCCCACACCACCAGAGGGATATCTTCAACCACCAACTTACCATCCTGAGACAAGGGCGAGTATAGCCCTGTCGTGTCTTTACTATCATTAAACTGAAGACATAGTTTTCTTCAAAGATTCTCTGTAATTAGTATTACGCGATCAACTGATTAATCGTGTAAATGTAATTAACTAGGAAGTCGGGGCACCAAGGAAAAATATTAATATTACAAAGTTATCATTTCCTAAAATAACTTTTCAGATCAATTAGTCTTCGAATTAATCTGATTAGTTTTCGAATTTATCTGATCAATTAGTCTTTAAATTAATGAATGATTTACTTTACCTCATGCTAGTCTCATTCCAAACGTCGTAAATAGTTGGTTATCTGCATGAACCCAGTCTCCACTATGAGTCATCCATACATCAATTGTATTAAATAATGTATTTATTACTAACTAAGTCATTCACAGAAATGCATAAACAAACAGTAAATATGGTTACATGAAATGATAGGAGAATGTGCCCTAGTGGGCTAAACCGGCATGGTGGCTTGTTAGACAAAAGGAGAAGTGGGGGTCGACTAAGAAGTCACTACAGAGTGATAATTATAACAATTGAAATGCTAATCCTTTGCACATGAACTCTCACTCATTCGGGAACAATTGCAATCACTATATATATTTACGCTCAGTGTGTAGTCTTGATCGCTGGTGAAAAGTTTGTTTATTTTGTAGAATTGTCCGTCTCTCTCCCTCTCACACTCTGTCGTGTTTATAGTGTATAGTTCAGAGTGACATTCATTTGTTTCATTATAGAGTGGATGTTTCAGCGGTTGTCGTTCTTCGCGTTCAATGATACCGAATTCCTAGCTGCAGACTAGTAATTAATATCAAAGACTTTTATCGATAGTCTAAGAATTTAACCACGTGGTATGGTTAAAATATTCAGCAATGGTCTACAACCTTTGTCTCCTCCTAATGGAGAAAAGCATGGTCTGCAACCTTTAGCCATCTCGTAATTGAGGTAAGCTTGGTCTGCTGATCGAAAACCCGAGTGGGGGTTTTATTCGGAAGGCAAAAAAGAGCTGTCCCAGGACGCCTGACCTTAACTGGGCTCAGGGGCGGTCCTCTGATTTAGTTAACTCCAATCCCCTTTTTGAGTTTTCCTTCAATAAACAGTCCAAAATCATATTACACAATTTTACAAACAGTATCATACTCACTCATTCATCTTATAAAACAATTAGATGTAAACCTCATATCTGAGGCTATTATATAAACAGCGTCATGGTAATGTGGCCACACCATCTCCCATGAGCTTCCCCAAGTTGTAACAAACGGACCAGTTCGTAGCTGGATTCTTCAACGATCTTTTATACTTTCTCCGGAATATGAAATTTGTGCGTACCTCAAGTTCTGTGAGGTGGAAGGAATTGCTTTGTTCTCTATGAAAATGTACTCTCTCTATACTGTGTGTCCATGAGGAGATCCTCAGGAATTTACGACGTCTCTCTGACCACAGCAACCTTCCTGTTCTTAAGTTTTGCAAAAAACGAAACTTAAGAACAGGAAGCATAGAAATAACACACATAGAACAGATCTACCGCTTCTTAGACTCGTTTTCAATGAGTGACACATCTATAGCTCACATTTCTATGTGAATTTGGTCAGGTCGTCCAAAAGTTACATATTGCAGCTTTAACATTCAGTCCAGTTTGATGTAAAAATCTTTGAAGATATTTTTTCCCTCAACAGGGTATTTATTCTCAGTATAATTTAAACCTACTCTTTGAGCAGACTAAGTACAGATTTAAACCTACTCATTGAGCAGACTATTTAATTTCGGGGGCGGGAATAGAGAACCTAGACAAGGAAAGTTGTAGCTGTCTGGTATCACCCGTAAAATCAGCTAAATTACTGGTTTATTCTTGTGGGTTTTTCATTGTAATCAATCTTATTTTAGCTCGGCAGGTGCATGTAATCTCCCGTTAGTATCGCTTTAAGAAACCCAGTGCTAACACGGTCATCCATACAAAGTTCCGCAACTTTGTTACAGTCCTCCAATAACCTATAATGACAGGGACAATCTCTTTCCATCTTCATTGGCTTGTTCCTACAGTCTGCATTGACGTTTCCAGACCTTTAGAACAGTCAACCCAGGCAGACAAACCGTGTCTGGAGAAGAGCTTTACCCAAGGATATGGCAAGACAGAGGACCAGACTGAATTTCCACTCTGCTGTGAGTGTGTGTGTGTGTGTGTGTGCGTGTGTGTGTGCGTGTGTGTGTGTTGGGGGGGGGGGTTGGGTTCTGGACCCCCTTGGGGGGGGGGGGGGGGGGCAGTGAGGAGTGGAGAAGAGGAATATCTGACTTGATATTGTAGACAACAATAGACCAGCCATAAAGAATCCTTCCCCAGGCTGCATCTATACTGACTGGGCTGCATCTATACTGAATGGGCTGCATCTATACTGACTGGGCTACATCTATACTGACTGGGCTGCATCTATACTGACTGGGCTACATCTATACTGACTGGGCTGCTTTTATACTGACTGGGCTACATCTATACTGACTGGGCTACATCTATACTGACTGGGCTGCATCTATACTGACAGGGCTGCTTTTATACTGACTGGGCTGCTTTTATACTGACTGGGCTGCTTCTATACTGACTGGGCTACATCTATACTGACTGGGCTGCTTTTATACTGACTGGGCTACATCTATATTGACTGGGCTACATCTATATTGACTGGGCTACATCTATACTGACTGGGCTATATCTATACTGACTGGGCAATATATCTATACTGAATGGGCTACATCTATACTGAATGGGCTACATCTATATTGACTGGGCTACATCTATACTGACTGGGCTATATCTATACTGACTGGGCTATATCTATACTGACTGGGCTATATCTATACTGACTGGGCTATATCTATACTGACTGGGCTGCATCTATACTGACTGGGCTACATCTATACTGACTGTGATGCATCTATACTGACTGGGCTACATCTATACCGACTGGGCTGCATCTATACTGACTGGGCAAGACTTGGCTGAACTTGGCTGGAATAGACTTTGCTGGGCTGGACTAGACTGGACTTGTCTGGGCTGGGCTGGACTAGACTGGACTTGTCTGGGCTGGGCTGGGCTGGACCAGACTGGACTTTGCTGGGCTGGACTGTGCTAGGCTGGACTAGACTGGACTTTCTGGACTGGGCTGGGCTGGGTTATTAATTATGGCCCTCAGATTCCATTCCCATCCTCCCATATTCAGATCCGCTCAGGAAGAATTTTCTTGCTCAACTGGAGAAATACATGAATGTTTGTTTCTCTCGTTGGCACATCCATTTAATCTGTATTGTGGAAGTTCACCGCTAAATTGGCTAAAGCCCAATTGAAAATGAAAGGTAATTTTCCTCGAGTCGACGGAGACTGTATTCACGGTAAACGCTGCATACAGTACCAGTCAAAAGTTTGGACACACCTACTCATTCAACGGTTTTTCATTATTTTATGACTATTTTCTACATTGTAGAATAATAGTGAAGACATCAACACTATGAAATAACACACATGGAATCATGTAGTAACTAAAAAAAGTGTTAAACAAATCTAAATATATTTTATATTTCAGATTCTGCCTTGATGACAGCTTTGCACACTTTTGGCATTCTCTCAACCAGCTTCACCTGGAATGATTTTCCAACAGTCTTGAAGGAGTTCCCACATATGCTGAGCACTTGATGGCTGCTTTACCTTCATCCAACTCATCCCATACCATCTCAATTGGGTTGAGGTCGGGGGATTGTGGAGGCCAGGTCATCTGAAGCAGCACCCCATCACTGTCCTTCTTGGTCAAATAGCCCTTACACAGCCTGGAGGTGTGTTGGGTCAGTGTCCCTGTTGAAAAAACAGTGATCGTCCCACCAAGCTCAAACCAGATGGTGTATCGCTGCAGAATGCTTTGGTAGCCATGCTGGTTAAGTGTGCCTTGAATTCTAAAGAAATCACTGACAGTGACACAAGCAATGCACCCCCACACCATTACACCTCCCCCTCCATGCTTCACGGTGGGAGCCACACATGCTGAGATCATCCGTTCACCTACTCTGCGTCTCATAAAGACACGGCGGTTGGAACCAAAAATCTCAAATTTGGACTCATCAGACCAATTGAATGATTTCAACTAGTCTAATGTCCATTGCATGTTTCTTGGCAAGTATCGTCTTATTATTGGTGTCCTTTAGTAGTGGTTTCTTTGCAGCAAATCAACCATGAAGGCCTGATTCACGCGGTCTCCTCTGAACAGTTGATATTGAGAAGCATCTGTTACTTGAACTCCGTGAAGCATTTATTTGGGCTGCAATCTGAGGCTGGTAACTCTAATGCACTTATGCTCTGCAGCAGAGGTAACTCTGGGTCTTCCCTTCTTGTGGCGGTCCTCATGAGAGCCAGTTTCATCATAGCTCTTGATGGTTTTTGCGACTGCACCTGAAGAAACTTCCAAAGTTCTTGAAATTTTACGGATTGACTGACCTTCATGTCTTAAAGTAATGATGGACTGTCCTTTCCCTTTGCTTATTTGAGCTGTTCTTGCAATAATATGGACTTGGTCTTTAACAAAATAGGGCTACCTTCTGTATACCACCCCTACCTTGTCACAACACAACTGATTGGCTCAAACGCATTAAGAAGGATTGAAACTACACAAACTAACCTTTAACAAGGCACACCTGTTAAATTAATTGCATTCCAGGTGACTACCTCATGAAGCTGGTTGAGAGAATGCCAAGAGTGTGCAAAGCTGTCATCAAGGCAAAGGGTGGCTACATTGAAGAATCTTAAATATACAATATATTTTGATTTGTTTAACACTTTTTTGTTTACTACATGATTCCATATGTGTTATTTCATAGTTTTGATGTATTCACTATTATTCTACAACATAGAAAATAGTATAAAATAATGAAAAACCCTTGAATGAGTAGGTGTGTCTAAACTTCTGACTGGTACTGAATGTTGGCTCAATCGGAAAATAACCTTTAAATGTATATTGTGCAATCTGTAACACTTCAGAAATACAGACTGACTAGAACCCTAAGTCTTGTATGAACTCTGGAAGAGAGGGAAAATGGAGGCCAGGGATTTGCTTTATATTGGCTTCTCCTGAAGAGAGGGTGGGGTTGCTTCAGTCTCATTGGTGTGCACACGTATATAAGCACAAGGATTTGATTTTGACGTGGGTGTGTGCCCAAGTTTGTGTGTTTCAATCAATCAGCGAAGCCTCAGGTGACCGTTTAACTAGGACCACTACGTTAAGGGGAGGGGGGGGGGGGGGGGGGGGGAGTTCACCCAGAGCAGTTGGAAGTGATGTTGGAGGGGGGCGTGGAAGGACATGAGGGTTCAACACTGGGAGTTCAACACTGGGAGTTCAACACTGGGAGTTCAGCACTGGGAGTTCAACACTGGGAGTTTAACACTGGGAGTTCAACACTGGGTGTTCAACACTGGGAGTTCAGCACTGGGAGTTCAACACTGGGAGTTCAGCACTGGGAGTTCAACACTGGGAGTTTAACACTGGGAGTTCAACACTGGGAGTTTAACACTGGGAGTTTAACACTGGGAGTTCAACACTGGGAGTTTAACACTGGGAGTTCAACACTGGGTGTTCAACACTGGGAGTTCAACACTGGGAGTTCAACACTGGGAGTTCAACACTGGGAGTTCAACACTGGGAGTTCAACACTGGGAGTTTAACACTGGGAGTTTAACACTGGGAGTTCAACACATTTAATGAGGAGTGGCTTCCATCTGGCCCTTCTACCATAAAGGCCTGATTGGTGGAGTGCTGCAGAGATGGTTGTACTTCTGGAAGGTTCTCCGATGTCCACATAGGAACTTTAGAGCTCTGTCAGAGTGACCATCGGGTTCTTGGTCACCTCCCTAACCAAGGCCCTTCTCCCCCGATTGCTCAGTTTGGCCAGGTGGACAGCTCTCGGAAGAGTCTTGGTGGTTCCAAGCTTCTTCTATTTAAGAATGATGGAGGTCAATGTGTTCTTGGGGACCTTCAAAGCTGCAGAATTTCTTTGGTACCCTTCCCCAGATCGGTGCCTCGACACAATCCTGTCTCGGAGCTCTAAAGACAATTCCTTCAGCCTCATGGCTTGTTTTTTTTGCTGTAGGACCTTATATAGACGGGTGTGTGCATTTCCAAATCATGTCCAATCAATTGAATGTACCACAGGTGGAATCCAATCAAGTTGTAGAAACATCTCAAGGATGATCAATGGGAACAGGATGCACCTGAGCTCAATTTCAATGTCTCATTGTAAATGTAACGGATGTGAAATAGCTAGCTAGTTAGCGTTTCAATCGGTGATGTCACTTGCTCTGAGACCTTGAAGTAGTGGTTCCCCTTGCTCTGCAAGGGCCGCGGCTTTTGTGGAGCGATGGGTAACGATGCTTCGTGGGTGACTGTTATTGATGTGTGCAGAGGGTCCCTGGTTCGCGCCCCGGTAGGGGCGAGGGGACGGTCTAAAGTTATACTGTTACATAAAGGATCTGAATACTTATGTAAATAAGGTATTTCTGTCTTTTATTTTTCATACATTTGCAAACATTTCTAAAAATGTCATTATGGGGTATTGTGTGTAGATTGATGAGGGTAAAAAACTATTTAATCTGTTTTAGAATAAGACTGTAACGTAACAAAATGTGGAAAAGTCAAGGGGTCTGAATACTTGCCGAATGCACTGTTTAATCTATAACTTTTATGAAATTAAAATGTAGAAGTTAAAGACTAGAGTAAAACACTGGGAGTTGACAGCGAGCGAGAAAGAGAGAGAGGTTGCAAAAGATAGAGAGAGAAATTGTTATGTGAGAGAGTGGAGGAGGGAGAGAGAAGGAGCAGTTATGTGAGAGAGTGGAGGAGAGAGAGTGGAGGAGAGAGAGAGAGAAGGAGAAGTTAAGTGAGAGAGTGGAGGAGAGAGAGAGAGAAGGAGCAGTTATGTGAGAGAGTGGAGGAGAGAGAGAGAGAAGCAGTTATGTGAGAGAGTGGAGGAGAGAGAGAGAGAAGGAGCAGTTAAGTGAGAGAGTGGAGGAGAGAGAGAGTGGAGGAGAGAGAGAGAAGGAGCAGTTAAGTGAGAGAGTGGAGGAGAGAGAGAGAAGGAGCAGTTATGTGAGAGAGTGGAGGAGAGAGAGAGAGAAGGAGCAGTTATGTGAGAGAGTGGAGGAGAGAGAGAGAGAAGGAGCAGTTAAGTGAGAGAGTGGAGGAGAGAGAGAGTGGAGGAGAGAGAGAGAGAAGGAGCAGTTATGTGAGAGAGTGGAGGAGAGAGAGAGAGAAGAAGCAGTTATGTGAGAGAGTTGAGGAGAGAGAGAGAGAAGGAGCAGTTAAGTGAGAGAGTGGAGGAGAGAGAGTGGAGGAGAGAGAGAGAAGGAGCAGTTAAGTGAGAGAGTGGAGGAGAGAGAGAGAAGGAGCAGTTATGTGAGAGAGTGGAGGAGAGAGAGATCGAAGGAGCAGTTATGTGAGAGAGTGGAGGAGAGAGAGAGTGGAGGAGAGAGAGAGAGAAGGAGCAGTTATGTGAGAGAGTGGAGGAGAGAGAGAGAGAAGGAGCAGTTATGTGAGAGAGTGGAGGAGAGAGAGAGAGAAGGAGCAGTTATGTGAGAGAGTGGAGGAGAGAGAGAGAGAGAAGGAGCAGTTAAGTGAGAGAGTGGAGGAGAGAGAGAGAGAAGGAGCAGTTAAGTGAGAGAGTGGAGGAGAGAGAGAGTGGAGGAGAGAGAGAGAAGGAGCAGTTAAGTGAGAGAGTGGAGGAGAGAGAGAGAAGGAGCAGTTATGTGAGAGAGTGGAGGAGAGAGAGATCGAAGGAGCAGTTATGTGAGAGAGTGGAGGAGCGAGAGAGTGGAGGAGAGAGAGAGAGAAGGAGCAGTTATGTGAGAGAGTGGAGGAGAGAGAGAGAGAAGGAGCAGTTATGTGAGAGAGTGGAGGAGAGAGAGAGAGAAGAAGCAGTTATGTGAGAGAGTGGAGGAGAGAGAGAGAGAAGAAGCAGTTATGTGAGAGAGTTGAGGAGAGAGAGAGAGAAGGAGCAGTTAAGTGAGAGAGTGGAGGAGGGAGAGTGGAGGAGAGAGAGAGAAGGAGCAGTTAAGTGAGAGAGTGGAGGAGAGAGAGAGAAGGAGCAGTTATGTGAGAGAGTGGAGGAGAGAGAGATCGAAGGAGCAGTTATGTGAGAGAGTGGAGGAGAGAGAGAGAGAAGGAGCAGTTATGTGAGAGAGTGGAGGAGAGAGAGAGAGAAGGAGCAGTTAAGTGAGAGAGTGGAGGAGAGAGAGAGTGGAGGAGAGAGAGAGAGAAGGAGCAGTTATGTGAGAGAGTGGAGGAGAGAGAGAGTGGAGGAGAGAGAGAGAGAAGGAGCAGTTCCACTTCAGGCTGAACCCTGAGTTTTTTTGTTTTGTTTCTCTCACCTCGTCCTTAAAGAGCGTGATTCCTTACATCATCCACAGGATCTGGGCCGACCTTGTTTTGTTACAATGGCTTATTGTTGGAGAAAAACCCAATTATTCTGAAATAATTCCTTTTGACAAGGCACATGATGGAGCAGACCCTGTGTTCTGTTTCAGTCTGTTTCCACTTTGGTCTACCTTTACCTCACATCAGATGAAGGTTTAACCTCTGTCATCACCCAATCCTTTGTCCTCCTGTGTTAACACACCCCGACCTTGTCCTTTGTCCTCCTCTGTTAACACACCCTGACCTTGTGCTTTGTCCTCCTGTGTTAACAGCACACCCTGACCTTGTCCTTTGTCCTCCTGTGTCAACAACACACCCTGACTTTGTCCTTTGTCCTCCTGTTTTAACACACTCTGACCTTGTCCTTTGTCCTCCTGTTTTAACACACCCTGGCTTTGTCCTTTGTCCTCCTGTGCTAACAACACACCCCGACCTTGTCCTTTGTCCTCCTGTTTTAACACACTCTGACCTTGTCCTTTGTCCTCCTGTGCTAACAACACACCCCGACCTTGTCCTTTGTCCTCCTGTGTTAACAACACACCCTGACCTTGTCCTTTGTCCTCCTGGGCTAACAACACACCCTGACCTTGTCCTTTGTCCTCCTGTGTTAACACACCCTGACCTTGTCCTTTGTCCTCCTGTGCTAACAACACACCCTGAAATTGTCCTTTGTCCTCCTGTTTTAACACACCCTGACCTTTTCCTTTGTCCTCCTGTGCTAACAACACACCCTGACCTTGTCCTTTTTCCTCCTGTGTTTCCTCCTGTGTTAACAACACACCCTGACCTTGTCCTTTGTCCTCCTGGGCTAACAACACACCCTGACCTTGTCCTTTGTCCTCCTGTGTTAACACACCCTGACCTTGTCCTTTGTCCTCCTGTTTTAACACACCCTGACCTTGTCCTTTGTCATCCTGTGTTAACAGCACACCCTGACCTTGTCCTTCGTCCTCCTGTGTCAACAACACACCCTGACTTTGTCCTTTGTTCTCCTGTTTTAACACACTCTGACCTTGTCCTTTGTCCTCCTGTTTTAACACACCCTGACCTTGTCCTTTGTCCTCCTGTGTTAACAACAAACCCTGACCTTGTCCTTTGTCCTCCTGTGTCAAAAACACACCCTGACCTTGTCCTTTGTCCTCCTGTTTTAACACACCCTGACCTTGTCCTTTGTCCTCCTGTGTTAACCACACACCCTGACCTTGTCCTTTGTCCTCCTGTTTTAACACACCCTGACCTTGTCCTTTGTCCTCCTGTGTTAACAACACACCCCGACCTTGTCCTTTGTCCTCCTGTGCTAACAACACACCCTGACCTTGTCCTTTGTCCTCCTGTGTTAACAACACACCCTGACCTTGTCCTTTGTCCTCCTGGGCTAACAACACACCCTGACCTTGTCCTTTGTCCTCCTGTTTTAACACACTCTGACCTTGTCCTTTGTCCTCCTGTTTTAACACACCCTGACCTTGTCATTTGTCCTCCTGTGTTAACACCACACCCTGACCTTGTCCTTTGTCCTCCTGTGTTAACACACCCTGACCTTGTTCTTTGTCCTCCTGTGTTAACAACACACCCTGACCTTGTCCTTTGTCCTCCTGTTTTAACACACCCTGAACGTCTCCTTTGTCCTCCTGTGTTAACACACCCTGACCTTGTCCTTTGTCATCCTGTGTCAACAACACACCCTGACCTTGTCATTTGTCCTCCTGTTTTAACACACCCTGACCTTGTCCTTTGTCCTCCTGTTTTAACACACCCTGACCTTGTCCTTTGTCCTCCTGGGCTAACAACACACCCTGACCTTGTCATTTGTCCTCCTGTTTTAACACACCCTGACCTTGTCCTTTGTCATCCTGTGTTAACAGCACACCCTGACCTTGTCCTTTGTCCTCCTGTGTCAACAACACACCCTGACTTTGTCCTTTGTCCTCCTGTTTTAACACACTCTGACCTTGTCCTTTTTCCTCCTGTTTTAACACACTCTGACCTTGTCATTTGTCCTCCTGTGTTAACAACACACCCTGACCTTGTCCTTTGTCCTCCTGTGTTAATACACCCTGACCTTGTCCTTTGTCCTCCTGTGTTAACAACACACCCTGACCTTGTCCTTTGTCCTCCTGTTTTAACACACCCTGACCTTGTCCTTTGTCATCCTGTGTTAACAGCACACCCTGACCTTGTCCTTTGTCCTCCTGTGTCAACAACACACCCTGACTTTGTCCTTTGTCCTCCTGTTTTAACACACTCTGACCTTGTCCTTTGTCCTCCTGTGCTAACAACACACCCTGACCTTGTCCTTTTTCCTCCTGTGTTAACAACACACCCTGACCTTGTCCTTTGTCCTCCTGGGCTAACAACACACCCTGACCTTGTCCTTTGTCCTCCTGTGTTAACACACCCTGACCTTGTCCTTTGTCATCCTGTGTTAACAACACACCCCGACCTTGTCCTTTGTCCTCCTGTGCTAACAACACACCCTGACCTTGTCCTTTGTCCTCCTGTGTTAACAACACACCCTGACCTTGTCCTTTGTCCTCCTGGGCTAACAACACACCCTGACCTTGTCCTTTGTCCTCCTGTTTTAACACACTCTGACCTTGTCCTTTGTCCTCCTGTTTTAACACACCCTGACCTTGTCATTTGTCCTCCTGTGTTAACACCACACCCTGACCTTGTCCTTTGTCCTCCTGTGTTAACACACCCTGACCTTGTTCTTTGTCCTCCTGTGTTAACAACACACCCTGACCTTGTCCTTTGTCCTCCTGTTTTAACACACCCTGAACGTCTCCTTTGTCCTCCTGTGTTAACACACCCTGACCTTGTCCTTTGTCATCCTGTGTCAACAACACACCCTGACCTTGTCATTTGTCCTCCTGTTTTAACACACCCTGACCTTGTCCTTTGTCCTCCTGTTTTAACACACCCTGACCTTGTCCTTTGTCCTCCTGGGCTAACAACACACCCTGACCTTGTCATTTGTCCTCCTGTTTTAACACACCCTGACCTTGTCCTTTGTCATCCTGTGTTAACAGCACACCCTGACCTTGTCCTTTGTCCTCCTGTGTCAACAACACACCCTGACTTTGTCCTTTGCCCTCCTGTTTTAACACACTCTGACCTTGTCCTTTGTCCTCCTGTTTTAACACACTCTGACCTTGTCATTTGTCCTCCTGTGTTAACAACACACCCTGACCTTGTCCTTTGTCCTCCTGTGTTAATACACCCTGACCTTGTCCTTTGTCCTCCTGTGTTAACAACACACCCTGACCTTGTCCTTTGTCCTCCTGTTTTAACACACCCTGACCTTGTCCTTTGTCATCCTGTGTTAACAGCACACCCTGACCTTGTCCTTTGTCCTCCTGTGTCAACAACACACCCTGACTTTGTCCTTTGTCCTCCTGTTTTAACACACTCTGACCTTGTCCTTTGTCCTCCTGTGCTAACAACACACCCTGACCTTGTCCTTTTTCCTCCTGTGTTAACAACACACCCTGACCTTGTCCTTTGTCCTCCTGGGCTAACAACACACCCTGACCTTGTCCTTTGTCCTCCTGTGTTAACACACCCTGACCTTGTCCTTTGTCATCCTGTGTTAACAACACACCCTGACCTTGTCCTTTGTCCTCCTGGGCTAACAACACACCCTGACCTTGTCCTTTGTCCTCCTGTTTTAACACACCCTGACCTTGTCCTTTGTCATCCTGTGTTAACAGCACACCCTGACCTTGTCCTTTGTCCTCCTGTGTCAAAAACACACCCTGACCTTGTCCTTTGTCCTCCTGTTTTAACACACCCTGACCTTGTCCTTTGTCCTCCTGTGTTAACAACACACCCTGACCTTGTCCTTTGTCCTCCTGTTCTAACAACACACCCTGACCTTGTCCTTTGTCCTCCTGTGTTAACAACACACCCTGACCTTGTCCTTTGTCCTCCTGGGCTAACAACACACCCTGACCTTGTCCTTTGGCCTCCTGTGTTAACACACCCTGACCTTGTCCTTTGTCCTCCTGTGTTAACACACCCTGACCTTGTCCTTTATCCTCCTGTGTTAACAACACACCCTGACCTTGTCCTTTGTCCTCCTGTTTTAACACACTCTGACCTTGTCCTTTGTCCTCCTGTTTTAACACACCCTGTCCTTGTCCTTTGTCCTCCTGTGTTAACAACACACTCTGACCTTGTCCTTTGTCCTCCTGTTTTAACACACTCTGACCTTGTCCTTTGTCCTCCTGTTTTAACACACCCTGTCCTTGTCCTTTGTCCTCCTGTGTTAACAGCACACCCTGACCTTGTCCTTTGTCCTCCTGTGTCAACAACACACCCTGACCTTGTCATTTGTCCTCCTGTTTTAACACACCCTGACCTTGTCCTTTGTCCTCCTGGGCTAACAACACACCCTGACCTTGTCCTTTGTCCTCCTGTTTTAACACACCCTGACCTTGTCCTTTGTCCTCCTGTGTTAACACACCCTGACCTTGTCCTTTGTCATCCTGTGTTAACATACTCTGACCTTGTCCTTTGTCCTCCTGTTTTAACACACCCTGGCTTTGTCCTTTGTCCTCCTGTGCTAACAACACACCCTGACATTGTCCTTTGTCCTCCTGTTTTAACACACTCTGACCTTGTCCTTTGTCCTCTTGTGTTAACAACACACCCTGACCTTGTCCTTTGTCCTCCTGGGCTAACAACACACCCTGACCTTGTCCTTTGTCCTCCTGTGTTAACAACACACCCTGACCTTGTCCTTTGTCCTCCTGTTTTAACACACCCTGAACGTGTCCTTTGTCCTCCTGTGTTAACAGCACACCCTGACCTTGTCCTTTGTCCTCCTGTGTTAACAGCACACCCTGACCTTGTCCTTTGTCCTCCTGTGTTAACAACACACCCTGACCTTGTCCTTTGTCCTCCTGTTTTAACAGACCCTGTCCTTGTCCTTTGTCCTCCTGTGTTAACAACACACCCTGACCTTGTCCTTTGTCCTCCTGTTTTAACACACCCTGAACGTGTCCTTTGTCCTCCTGTGTTAACAGCACACCCTGACCTTGTCCTTTGTCCTCCTGTGTCAACAACACACCCTGACCTTGTCATTTGTCCTCCTGTTTTAACACACCCTGACCTTGTCCTTTGTCCTCCTGGGCTAACAACACACCCTGACCTTGTCCTTTGTCCTCCTGTGTTAACAACACACCCTGACCTTGTCATTTGTCCTCCTGTTTTAACACACCCTGACCTTGTCCTTTGTCATCCTGTGTTAACAGCACACCCTGACCTTGTCCTTTGTCCTCCTGTGTCAACAACACACCCTGACTTTGTCCTTTGTCCTCCTTTTTTAACACACTCTGACCTTGTCCTTTGTCCTCCTGGGCTAACAACACACCCTGACATTGTCCTTTGTCCTCCTGTTTTAACACACCCTGGCTTTGTCCTTTGTCCTCCTGTGCTAACAACACACCCTGACATTGTCCTTTGTCCTCCTGTTTTAACAGACCCTGACCTTTTCCTTTGTCCTCCTGTGCTAACAACACACCCTGACCTTGTCCTTTTTCCTCCTGTGTTAACAACACACCGTGACCTTGTCCTTTGTCCTCCTGGGCTAACAACACACCCTGACCTTGTCCTTTGTCCTCCTGTGTTAACAACACACCCTGACCTTGTCATTTGTCCTCCTGTTTTAACACACCCTGACCTTGTCCTTTGTCATCCTGTGTTAACAGCACACCCTGATCTTGTCCTTTGTCCTCCTGTGTCAACAACACACCCTGACTTTGTCCTTTGTCCTCCTTTTTTAACACACCCTGGCTTTGTCCTTTGTCCTCCTGTGCTAACAACACACCCTGACATTGTCCTTTGTCCTCCTGTTTTAACACACCCTGACCTTTTCCTTTGTCCTCCTGTGCTAACAACACACCCTGACCTTGTCCTTTTTCCTCCTGTGTTAACAACACACCCTGACCCTGTCCTTTGTCCTCCTGTGTTAACACACCCTGACCTTGTCCTTTGTCCTCCTGTTTTAACACACCCTGACCTTGTCCTTTGTCCTCCTGTGTCAACAACACACCCTGACTTTGTCCTTTGTCCTCCTGTTAACAACACACCCTGACCTTGTCCTTTGTCCTCCTGTTTTAACACACCCTGAACGTGTCCTTTGTCCTCCTGTGTTAACAGCACACCCTGACCTTGTCCTTTGTCCTCCTGTGTTAACAGCACACCCTGACCTTGTCCTTTGTCCTCCTGTGTTAACAACACACCCTGACCTTGTCCTTTGTCCTCCTGTTTTAACAGACCCTGTCCTTGTCCTTTGTCCTCCTGTGTTAACAACACACCCTGACCTTGTCCTTTGTCCTCCTGTTTTAACACACCCTGAACGTGTCCTTTGTCCTCCTGTGTTAACAGCACACCCTGACCTTGTCCTTTGTCCTCCTGTGTCAACAACACACCCTGACCTTGTCATTTGTCCTCCTGTTTTAACACACCCTGACCTTGTCCTTTGTCCTCCTGGGCTAACAACACACCCTGACCTTGTCCTTTGTCCTCCTGTGTTAACAACACACCCTGACCTTGTCATTTGTCCTCCTGTTTTAACACACCCTGACCTTGTCCTTTGTCATCCTGTGTTAACAGCACACCCTGACCTTGTCCTTTGTCCTCCTGTGTCAACAACACACCCTGACTTTGTCCTTTGTCCTCCTTTTTTAACACACTCTGACCTTGTCCTTTGTCCTCCTGGGCTAACAACACACCCTGACATTGTCCTTTGTCCTCCTGTTTTAACACACCCTGGCTTTGTCCTTTGTCCTCCTGTGCTAACAACACACCCTGACATTGTCCTTTGTCCTCCTGTTTTAACACACCCTGACCTTTTCCTTTGTCCTCCTGTGCTAACAACACACCCTGACCTTGTCCTTTTTCCTCCTGTGTTAACAACACACCGTGACCTTGTCCTTTGTCCTCCTGGGCTAACAACACACCCTGACCTTGTCCTTTGTCCTCCTGTGTTAACAACACACCCTGACCTTGTCATTTGTCCTCCTGTTTTAACACACCCTGACCTTGTCCTTTGTCATCCTGTGTTAACAGCACACCCTGATCTTGTCCTTTGTCCTCCTGTGTCAACAACACACCCTGACTTTGTCCTTTGTCCTCCTTTTTTAACACACCCTGGCTTTGTCCTTTGTCCTCCTGTGCTAACAACACACCCTGACATTGTCCTTTGTCCTCCTGTTTTAACACACCCTGACCTTTTCCTTTGTCCTCCTGTGCTAACAACACACCCTGACCTTGTCCTTTTTCCTCCTGTGTTAACAACACACCCTGACCTTGTCCTTTGTCCTCCTGTGTTAACACACCCTGACCTTGTCCTTTGTCCTCCTGTTTTAACACACCCTGACCTTGTCCTTTGTCCTCCTGTGTCAACAACACACCCTGACTTTGTCCTTTGTCCTCCTGTTTTAACACACTCTGACCTTGTCCTTTGTCCTCCTGTTTTAACACACCCTGACCTTGTCCTTTGTCCTCCTGTGTTAACAACACACCCTGACCTTGTCCTTTGTCCTCCTGTGTCAAAAACACACCCTGACCTTGTCCTTTGTCCTCCTGTTTTAACACACCCTGACCTTGTCCTTTGTCCTCCTGTGTTAACCACACACCCTGACCTTGTCCTTTTTCCTCCTGTGTTAACAACACACCCTGACCTTGTCCTTTGTCCTCCTGTTTTAACACACCCTGACCTTGTCCTTTGTCATCCTGTGTTAACAGTACACCCTGACCTTGTCCTTTGTCCTCCTGTGTTAACAACACACCCCAACCTTGTCATTTGTCCTCCTGTGCTAACAACACACCCTGACCTTGTCCTTTGGCCTCCTGTGTTAACACACCCTGACCTAGTCCTTTGTCCTCCTGTGTTAACACACCCTGACCTTGTCCTTTTTCCTCCTGTGTTAACAACACACCCTGACCTTGTCCTTTGTCCTCCTGTTTTAACACACCCTGGCTTTGTCCTTTGTCCTCCTGTGCTAACAACACACCCTGACATTGTCCTTTGTCCTCCTGTTTTAACACACTCTGACCTTGTCCTTTGTCCTCCTGTGTTAACCACACACCCTGACCTTGTCCTTTGTCCTCCTGTTTTAACACACCCTGAACGTGTCCTTTGTCCTCCTGTGTTAACAACACACCCTGACCTTGTCCTTTGTCCTCCTGTTTTAACACACCCTGAACGTGTCCTTTGTCCTCCTGTGTTAACAGCACACCCTGACCTTGTCCTTTGTCCTCCTGTGTCAACAACACACCCTGACCTTGTCATTTGTCCTCCTGTTTTAACACACCCTGACCTTGTCCTTTGTCCTCCTGGGCTAACAACACACCCTGACCTTGTCCTTTGTCCTCCTGTGTTAACAACACACCCTGACCTTGTCATTTGTCCTCCTGTTTTAACACACCCTGACCTTGTTCTTTGTCATCCTGTGTTAACAGCACACCCTGACCTTGTCCTTTGTCCTCCTGTGTCAACAACACACCCTGACTTTGTCCTTTGTCCTCCTGTTTTAACACACTCTGACCTTGTCCTTTGTCCTCCTGTTTTAACACACCCTGGCTTTGTCCTTTGTCCTCCTGTGCTAACAACACACCCTGACATTGTCCTTTGTCCTCCTGTTTTAACACACCCTGACCTTGTCCTTTTTCCTCCTGTGTTAACAACACACCCTGACCTTGTCCTTTGTCCTCCTGGGCTAACAACACACCCTGACCTTGTCCTTTGTCCTCCTGTGTTAACACACCCTGACCTTGTCCTTTGTCATCCTGTGTTAACAGTACACCCTGACCTTGTCCTTTGTCCTCCTGTGTCAACAACACACCCTGACTTTGTCCTTTGTCCTCCTGTTTTAACACACTCTGACCTTGTCCTTTGTCCTCCTGTGTCAAAAACACACCCTGACCTTGTCCTTTGTCCTCCTGTTTTAACACTCCCTGACCTTGTCCTTTGTCCTCCTGTGTTAACCACACACCCTGACCTTGTCCTTTGTCCTCCTGTTTTAACACACCCTGACCTTGTCCTTTGTCCTCCTGTGTTAACAACACACCCCGACCTTGTCCTTTGTCCTCCTGTGCTAACAACACACCCTGACCTTGTCCTTTGTCCTCCTGTGTTAACAACACACCCTGGCCTTGTCCTTTGTCCTCCTGGGCTAACAACACACCCTGACCTTGTCCTTTGGCCTCCTGTGTTAACACACCCTGACCTTGTCCTTTGTCCTCCTGTGTTAACACACCCTGACCTTGTCATTTATCCTCCTGTGTTAACAACACACCCTGACCTTGTCCTTTGTCCTCCTGTTTTAACACACCCTAACCTTGTCATTTGTCCTCCTGTGTTAACAACACACCCTGACCTTGTCATTTGTCCTCCTGTTTTAACACACCCTGACCTTGTCCTTTGTCATCCTGTGTTAACAGCACACCCTGACCTTGTCCTTTGTCCTCCTGTGTCAACAACACACCCTGACTTTGTCCTTTGTCCTCCTGTTTTAACACACTCTGACCCTGTCCTTTGTCCTCCTGTTTTAACACACCCTGACCTTGTCCTTTGTCCTCCTGTGTTAACAACACACCCTGACCTTGTCATTTGTCCTCCTGTTTTAACACACCCTGACCTTGTTCTTTGTCATCCTGTGTTAACAGCACACCCTGACCTTGTCCTTTGTCCTCTTGTGTCAACAACACACCCTGACTTTGTCCTTTGTCCTCCTGTTTTAACACACTCTGACCTTGTCCTTTGTCCTCCTGTTTTAACACACCCTGGCTTTGTCCTTTGTCCTCCCGTGCTAACAACACACCCTGACATTGTCCTTTGTCCTCCTGTTTTAACACACCCTGACCTTGTCCTTTTTCATCCTTTGTTAACAACACACCCTGACCTTGTCCTTTGTCCTCCTGGGCTAACAACACACCCTGACCTTGTCCTTTGTCCTCCTGTGTTAACACACCCTGACCTTGTCCTTTGTCATCCTGTGTTAACAGTACACCCTGACCTTGTCCTTTGTCCTCCTGTGTCAACAACACACCCTGACTTTGTCCTTTGTCCTCCTGTTTTAACACACTCTGACCTTGTCCTTTGTCCTCCTGTGTCAAAAACACACCCTGACCTTGTCCTTTGTCCTCCTGTTTTAACACACCCTGACCTTGTCCTTTGTCCTCCTGTGTTAACAACACACCCCGACCTTGTCCTTTGTCCTCCTGTGCTAACAACACACCCTGACCTTGTCCTTTGTCCTCCTGTGTTAACAACACACCCTGGCCTTGTCCTTTGTCCTCCTGGGCTAACAACACACCCTGACCTTGTCCTTTGGCCTCCTGTGTTAACACACCCTGACCTTGTCCTTTGTCCTCCTGTGTTAACACACCCTGACCTTGTCATTTATCCTCCTGTGTTAACAACACACCCTGACCTTGTCCTTTGTCCTCCTGTTTTAACACACCCTGACCTTGTCATTTGTCCTCCTGTGTTAACAACACACCCTGACCTTGTCCTTTGTCCTCCTGTGTTAACAACACACCCTGACCTTGTCATTTGTCCTCCTGTTTTAACACACCCTGACCTTGTCCTTTGTCATCCTGTGTTAACAGCACACCCTGACCTTGTCCTTTGTCCTCCTGTGTCAACAACACACCCTGACTTTGTCCTTTGTCCTCCTGTTTTAACACACTCTGACCTTGTCCTTTGTCCTCCTGTTTTAACACACCCTGGCTTTGTCCTTTGTCCTCCTGTGCTAACAACACACCCTGACATTGTCCTTTGTCCTCCTGTTTTAACACACCCTGACCTTGTCCTTTGTCCTCCTGTGTTAACAACACACCCCGACCTTGTCCTTTGTCCTCTTGTGCTAACAACACACCCTGACCTTGTCCTTTGTCCTCCTGTGTCAACAACACACCCTGACTTTGTACTTTGTCCTCCTGTTTTAACACACTCTGACCCTGTCCTTTGTCCTCCTGTTTTAACACACCCTGGCTTTGTCCTTTGTCCTCCTGTGCTAACAACACACCCTGACATTGTCCTTTGTCCTCCTGTTTTAACACACCCTGACCTCGTCCTTTGTCCTCCTGTGTTAACAACACACCCCGACCTTGTCCTTTGTCCTCTTGTGCTAACAACACACCCTGACCTTGTCCTTTGTCCTCCTGTGTTAACACACCCTGACCTTGTCCTTTGTCCTCCTGTTTTAACACACCCTGACCTTGTCCTTTGTCATCCTGTGTTAACAGCACACCCTGATCTTGTCCTTTGTCCTCCTGTGTCAACAACACACCTTGACTTTGTCCTTTGTCCTCCTGTTTTAACACACTCTGACCTTGTCCTTTGTCCTCCTGTTTTAACACACCCTGACCTTGTCCTTTGTCCTCCTGTGTTAACAACACACCCTGACCTTGTCCTTTGTCCTCCTGTGTCAAAAACACACCCTGACCTTGTCCTTTGTCCTCCTGTTTTAACACACCCTGACCTTGTCCTTTGTCCTCCTGTTTTAACACACCCTGACCTTGTCCTTTGTCCTCCTGTGTCAAAAACACACCCTGACCTTGTCCTTTGTCCTCCTGTGTCAAAAACACACTCTGGCGTTGGCATCATCTGAGGAGGTGAGAAGGCCACCTACAGTATGCTGATATGGCTCCAGCTCTCTTCTCTAACCTCCTCTCTTCTTTTCTCGTCTCTTCTCGTCTCTTCTCGTCTCTTCTCTAACCTCCTCTCTTCTTTTCTCGTCTCTTCTCGTCTCTTCTCGTCTCTTCTCTAACCTCCTCTTTTCTCTTCTCTTCTCGTCTCTTCTCGTCTCTTCTCTAACCTCTTCTCTTCTCGTCTCTTCTCATCTCATCTCGTCTGTTCTCGTCTCTTCTCGTCTCTTCTTTAACCTTGTCTCTTCTCGTCTCTTCTCGTCTCTTCTCTAACCTTCTCTCGTCTCTTGCTCAGAGCCATACACACAGATTAATAGACCAGGGATGGGAGTGGTGGCGCTCCCGGGCTACAGTGGTCAAATTGCAGGTCATAAATGGTTTTGGTTTCTTCCGTTTCCTTTCCTGACAAGATTATGGGGGTTGAATCAGATGGTGAGTATTTGTAAATTGAAGTCTGTGTGGAAGGCATTACCCATGTTACATATAACTGCAGGTTGGATTTTCGTTTTTTTGGATTAAGTTGGAAAGACGATCATGTTTATTAGAAGTTCTGAGGATGAAACACACATATAATTGGACCATAGGGACACATATAATTCAATTTCATTTCAGCCAGAACTATAAAGAAAGAATGTTAGCAAATCTAGTTCCATTGAATCCCACAGTACAAAATACACAGTAAAGCCATACATGTGGAAACACAGAGGCCATTGTAATCCTCATCTAATGTCAACACATCTGTATTGTTCTGCAGCATTTCAAAAATAGTCTTTCTCCCCCACACTTCCTATGAAATCCAGCAATGATTTCCACGTATTGCATTGATCCAAAGGATTAGAAATATATCATACGTCTTCCACAGATGTATGATGTCATGTGTAACTCATTCCCCATTGGTATGTCTTTGTGAATTGGAGCCAATATTTTCCACTGTACTCTGCTCTACCTTCTAACCCACTCTATCCCCAAAGCACACATTTAGGATCACCTTACATTCTCCCAAATAATTACCTTACTTCATAATCCAATTATTATATTATCTGGTAGTTGCCAAATATATTTGTTGCTTGGAGCCTGCCCTATGAAGCAAATCCAATCATTGGGATCTGAATCCAAAAATATTGGAATGTCTGGCCTTTCGAAGTTTTGAAGTTAAATTTGTTTTTGCAGAGGAGAGGCAGCATCTTTATATTTTTTATTTTTAGGGCTGGTATTTATGGCCCAGGTAAACATGATCCAAGACATAAGCCAAGTGCCTGGGTATGTTCCCTATCTCAGATCTTTGGTTGTTTGGTTCTCTAACTATCATGTCTGGACACATCTCTCTCTGGCACAGTCAGGCTGGCGTTAATTAGAGACAGACATAGTGCATCTGCCTCTCCCATCCTGTAGACACCGCGGCAACACACTAGATGCCCTGTTATGAGACATCTGGTTGGGGATTCTACAGGATATGAGACAGTTTCTATATTTAGTGGTTGACTTTAAGGGTTGCCCTATTGCCTGGGGCGTGTCAACTGGGCAGTCAGGCAAGTTGAGCCTGCTCTAAAGTTGCACCAGGTGTTTGTTTTGACTGAAAACAACAAAACTGTAAAGAATTCCAGTAGACCTAGCCCAAAAACGGATATTGTTGGTTCATCCCCATTGTTTAACTGAAAGACGGACAATGTATAGCATTTATAGCAGCCAGGCACGTTGATTAAACATGCCTATTTATGTAATGAATATGAGTTTGTGAGGGGGTTGACACTACTTAATATTAAAACACTAAACCACTCACAAAAAAAGCTTCACTCAAACGTTTTACTTAAACCCGAAGTGGTTCTGCAGTAGATTACCACTATTACTACTATTACTACTATTACTACTATTACTATTACTACTATTACTACTATTACTACTATTACTATTACTACTATTACTACTATTACTACTATTACTACTATTACTACTATTACTACTATTACTATTACTACTATTACTACTATTACTACTATTACTACTATTACTATTACTACTATTACTACTATTACTACTATTACTACTATTACTATTACTACTATTACTACTATTACTACTATTACTATTACTACTATTACTACTATTACTACTATTACTACTATTACTATTACTACTATTACTACTATTACTACTATTACTACTATTACTATTACTACTATTACTACTATTACTACTATTACTACTATTACTATTACTACTATTACTACTATTACTACTATTACTATTACTATCAGCTCATCCCTTGTTCATAAAGATTACAACTTCTCATCTGAATTGAAATTGAAACTAACGATGTGCGCTGAGAGTCGGGAAGCAAGTTAAGGGAGTGTTTTAATAAAATACATGGAACATGAAACAAAACAAGAAACACTAAGAGCACACAGAAGGAACCAAAGGGAGTGACATATATATATATGTATATATGTATATATATATATATACACAGTGCCTTGCGAAAGTATTCGGCCCCCTTGAACTTTGCGACCTTTTGCCACATTTCAGGCTTCAAACATAAAGATATAAAACTGTATTTTTTTGTGAAGAATCAACAACAAGTGGGACACAATCATGAAGTGGAACGACATTTATTGGATATTTCAAACTTTTTTAACAAATCAAAAACTGAAAAATTGGGCGTGCAAAATTATTCAACCCCTTTACTTTCAGTGCAGCAAACTCTCTCCAGAAGTTCAGTGAGGATCTCTGAATGAAGAACAAGGAACATACCAGGCAGGTCCGAGATACTGTTGTGAAGAAGTTTAAAGCCGGATTTGGATACAAAAAGATTTCCCAAGATTTAAACATCCCAAGGAGCACTATGCAAGCGATAATATTGAAATGGAAGGAGTATCAGACCACTGCAAATCTACCAAGACCTGGCCGTCCCTCTAAACTTTCAGCTCATACAAGGAGAAGACTGATCAGAGATGCAGCCAAGAGGCCCATGATCACTCTGGATGAACTGCAGAGATCTACAGCTGAGGTGGGAGACTCTGTCCATAGGACAACAATCAGTCGTATATTGCACAAATCTGGCCTTTATGGAAGAGTGGCAAGAAGAAAGCCATTTCTTAAAGATATCCATAAAAAGTGTTGTTTAAAGTTTGCCACAAGCCACCTGGGAGACACACCAAACATGTGGAAGAAGGTGCTCTGGTCAGATGAAACCAAAATGGAACTTTTTGGCAACAATGCAAAACGTTATGTTTGGCGTAAAAGCAACACAGCTGAACACACCATCCCCACTGTCAAACATGGTGGTGGCAGCATCATGGTTTGGGCCTGCTTTTCTTCAGCAGGGACAGGGAAGATGGTTAAAATTGATGGGAAGATGGATGGAGCCAAATACAGGACCATTCTGGAAGAAAACCTGATGGAGTCTGCAAAAGACCTGAGACTGGGATGGAGATTTGTCTTCCAACAAGACAATGATCCAAAACATAAAGCAAAATCTACAATGGAATGGTTCAAAAATAAACATATCCAGGTGTTAGAATGGCCAAGTCAAAGTCCAGACCTGAATCCAATCGAGAATCTGTGGAAAGAACTGAAAACTGCTGTTCACAAATGCTCTCCATCCAACCTCACTGAGCTCGAGCTGTTTTGCAAGGAGGAATGGGAAAATAATTCAGTCTCGATGTGCAAAACTGATAGAGACATACCCCAAGCGACTTACAGCTGTAATCGCAGCAAAAGGTGGCGCTACAAAGTATTAACTTAAGGGGGCAGAATAATTTTGCACGCCCAATTTTTCATTTTTTGATTTGTTAAAAAAGTTTGAAATACCCAATAAATGTCGTTCCACTTCATGATTGTGTCCCACTTGTTGATTCTTCACAAAAAAATACAGTTGTATATCTTTATGTTTGAAGCCTGAAATGTGGCAAAAGGTCGCAAAGTTCAAGGGGGTAATAGTGGCCAGTAGCAGGCTTATATAAATACTGATGGTCATATAGTAGTGATAATATACTACATACACATAAACAGCAGAAATAGTGACTGGTAGCAGGACTATATAAATACTGATGTTAATACTAGTTTTAATATATACATTAAACAGGGCTGAAAAGTGACTGGTAGCAGGAATATATAAATACTGATGTTAATACTAGTGGTAATATATACATGTAAACAGGGCTGAAAAGTGACTGGTAGGATTTGTTCTTCTAATGAAATTGTCCACCAAAGAAAACTTATTCTGATAAATATTATTTATTTCTGACCCCAACATTCTATCGCACTCATACCAGGAAGTGGCTATAGGTGTGGCTATGGGAGTGACCAGGGCAGAGTCCACATCTCAAGTAATCATCGATGCAGTAAAGAGGTCAATATAATGCAGGACTCTGTGATGCCGTCATTAATATTGCCGCACAAATCTGATCTAACAAAGTAGATATTCATCAGATCCGTAATGATTTGTGTGTTGTAACAGGCCTGAAATGTGCTTACTAGAGTCTGATTTGTATATCAGCTGAGTGTACAAAACAGAACACCTGCTCTTTCAATGACATAGACTGACCAGGCGAATCAGGTGAAAGCTATGATCCCTTATTGGTGACACCTGTTTAACCCTCTTTTAAATCAGTGTAGATGAAGGGAGAGAATAGAGGTTAAAAAAAGCCATATCTCAGACTAGCCAACAAAATTAAAAGACTAAGATGGGCAAAAGAACACAGACACTGGATAGAGGAACTCTGACTAGAAGGCCAGCATCCCGGAGTCGCCTCTTCACTGTTGACGTTGAAACTGGTGTTTTGTGGGTACTATTTAATGAAGCTGCAAGTTGAGGACTTGTGAGGAATCTGTTTCTCAAACTAAAAACTCTAATGTACCTGTCCTCTTGCTTAGTTGTGCACCAGGGCCTCCCACTCCTCTTTCTATTCTGGTTAGAGACAGTTTGCACTGTTCTTTGAAGGGAGTAGTACACAGTGTCATTCCAGATCTTCAGTTTTTTGGCAATTTCTCGCATGGAATAACCTTAATTTCTCAGAACAAGAATAGGCTGATGAATTTCAAAAGAAAGTACTTTGTTTCTGGCCATTTTGAGCCTGTAATTGAACCCACAAATGCTGATGCTCCAGATACTCAACAAGTCTAAAGAAGGCAAGTTTTATTGCTTCTTTAATCAGTACAACAGTTTTCAGCTGTGCTAACATAATTGCAAAATGGTTTTCTAATGATCAATTAGACTTTTAAAATTCTAAACTTGGATTATCTAACACAACGTGCCATTGGAACACAGGAGTGATGGTTGCTGATAATGGACCTCTGTACGCCTATGTCGATATAACCGTATAAAATGCAGCCGTTTCCAGCCACAATAGTCAATTGCAACATTAACAATGTCTACACTGTTTTTCTGATCAATTTGATGTTATTTTTAATGGACAAAATGTGCTTTTCTTTCAAAAACAAGGACATTTCTAAGTGACCCAAAACGTTTGAACGGTAGTGTATATAAATGAGAATGGTAGTGTTTCAATGCAGTCAATACAAACTGAAATTCGTGAACATACAACATAGTAGTGGATAAAAGCAAGAACAACAAAAAACAAAAGCAAAAAAAAATATCTATAATGTCCTGTGGTCTTAAAGATACTCATTAATCAATGAGCGGAAACATGGGATTGATGACCTCTTCATAATGAATAAATAATACATATCCTAACCAAGGCTACGGTTTAAAGGCTGACCCCAAAGATAACCACCATTTGCAGCAACGTGTAATTTGTGTTCAGGCTTGTGGCTGAGACTTTCTAAATAATCTGTCCTTGTCACAAGAGCAAGCCCACAGTTCAGCAGGAGAGGGGGAAAAGAGGATTGTCTCTAAAAGTTGAGGGTTTCAGCGACATACATGACATCCTGTGGCATTGTGTTATACCGCGGAACATGTGTGTCTTTACAGATATTTTCGCCTGTTAACGAGAAACAGCAACAAAATTAAATTCAAATTCCCATGATCATATGTTTTGAAAGAGAGAGTACTATTTTATTTTTTTAACATTAGTTTTCTCCTATTTCTGTCTTCTGAATGTGATCCAGGCGTAAGGAACCCAGAACCCTCAAAGACACCAGACATGTGATTACTTCTGCTGCCAGTTTAGGGGTTAGGTGTCCCAGGTCACCTCTCACTGGCCTTTTCCCATTTGAGGAAAAAAGTCAGTCCTCTGCCCTGTTGCCTTCATCCTTTCTGCTCCGTGACCCGGAAACCGTTCGAGGACAGTGTCAATCTGTTAGTAGGCAAAAACGGAAGACGGTCCTCCCCTCCTCGATAGCCTCCTTTTGGCGAGGAAACACAAGTGCATCCTACCTGAAATCTGCCACAGTCCTTCGAATCAGCTATTGTTTTCTTGAAGGAGAAAAGCATGCGAACATTTAAAAACTATATGCTACTTATCCTTTGATCTCTATATTTTTTTTAACTAACTCAATTTTTATTTATCGCTTTATTCATTCATTTTGGGATTCTACACCATCTAAACACCATCTGTAGAATTCTACACCATCTAAACACCATCTGTAGAATTCTACACCATCTAAACACCATCTGTAGAATTCTACACCATCTAAACACCATCTGTATAATTCTACACCATCTAAACACCATCTGTAGAATTCTACAGCATCTAAACACCATCTGTAGAATTCTACACCATCTGTAGAATTCTACACCATCTAAACACCATCTGTAGAATTCTACACCATCTAAACACCATCTGTAGAATTCTACACCATCTAAACACCATCTGCCTGATGACACGCAATTGGAGAAGGAATCTCATTTCATACAAGCACATTTTCGTCCACTTTCCCTCTCCTCTCCTCCTCTTCTCAATTACCTTTGACTTTTTTCAAAAGGTGGCCAGAGGGGAGGGAGGAGAGAGGATGCAGGAGAGAGGACGCAGGACTGACTACTCCCATGTTATGCCCTCAGGATGGTGCAGAAAACAGGCTGGTAAAACAACTTACTCATGACCTTTAAAACCCCTGTGAGATGTTATGCAAAATGAAGGGATTATAATGCCCTGGCTGGTGACATGTAACCCTTCCATTAACACAAGAAGGAAAGTAATGTCCGGCTGTAACAGTTTGCCATTGAAATCATTTGCATCTGGAGTCAATCAGTCAACTTTAGAGGCTCCATTGCAACATGAAAAGATATGGAAGTCGTTTTAGACATTTGGATTTGGTAAAAAAAAAATGTATATATTTATTTTTTATTTCACCTTTATTTAACCAGGTAGGCTAGTTGAGAACAAGTTCTCATTTGCAACTGCGACCTGGCCAAGATAAAGCAAAGCAGTTCGACACATACAACAACACAGAGTTACACATGGAATAAACAAACATACAGTCAATAATATAGTAGAAAAAGTATATATACAGTGTGTGCAAGTAAGGTAGGATAAGAGAGGTAAGGTAATAAATAGGACATGGCGGCAAAGTAATTATAATGTAGCAATTAAACACTGGAATGGTAGATGTGCAGAAGATGAATGTGCAAATAGAGATATTGGGGTGCAAAGGAGCAAGATAAATAAATACAGTATCCTGTTGAAAAATAAATGATTGTCCCACTAAGCTCAACCAGATGGGATGGTGTAACACTGCAGAATGCTTTGGTAGCCATGCTGGTTAAGTGTGCATTGAATTCTAAATAAATCATTGACAGTGACACCAGGAAAGCACCCCTACACCATCACACCTCCCCCTCCATGCTTCACGGTGGGAACTACACATGCTAAGATCATCCGTTCACCTACTCTGCGTCTCACAAAGACACAGCGGTTGGAACCAAAAATTCAAAATTTGGACTCACCAGACAAAATGACAGATTTCCACCGTTCTAATGTCCATTGCTTGTGTTTCTTGGCCCAAGCAAGTCTCTTCTTCTGATTGGTAACCTTTAGCAGTGGTTTCATTGCAGCAATTCAACCATGAAGGCCTGATTCACGCAGTCTCCTCTGAACAGTTGATGTTGAAATGTATCTGTTACTTGAACTCCGTGAAGCATTTATTTGGGCTGCAATTTCTGAGGCTGGTAAGTTTAATGCACTTATCCTCTGCAGCAGAGGTAACTCTGGGTCTTCCTTTCCTGTGATGGTCCTCATGAGAGCCAGTTTCATCATAGCTCTTGATTGTTTTTGCGACTGCACTTGAAGAAACCTTTAACGTTTTTGAAATGTTCTGTATTAACAGACCTAATGTTTTAAAGTAATGATGGACTGTCGTTTCGCTTATTTGAGCTGTTCTTGCCATAATATGGACTTGGTCTCTTACTAAATAGGGCTATCTTCTGTAACCCACCCCTATCTTGTCACAATACAACTGATTGGCTCAAACGCATTAAGAAGGAAAGAAATTTCACAAATTAACCTATAACAAGGAACACCTGTCAATTGAATTGCATTCCAGGTGACTACCTCATGAAGCTGGTTGAGAGAATGCCAAGCGTGTGCAAAGCGGTCATCAAGGGAAAGGGTGGCTACATTGAAGAATCTTAAATATAAAATATATTTTGATTTGTTTAACACTTTTTTGGTTACTACATGATTCCATATGTGTTATTTCATAGTTTTGATGTCTTCACTATTATTCTACAATGTAGAAAATAGTCAAAATTAAGAAAAACCTTTGAATGTGGTGTGTCTAAACTTTTGACTGGTACTGTATGGTTTTGGTTTGTTGTAACCCCTACTAAAAACTATAAAACAAATGCATACTAGTCATACTAGAATGTGTCTCTGACCCGCTCACATTTAACACGCATCAGTGATGGCCAAGTAGGCAATGACAAGGGGATTTTGTCTCCGATCTCAAAAACTTTTCCGAGACAGCTAATTCGTGGCCAATATCGTGTAATATACGCCCAGCTCTAGGTCGCAGCCACTCCCAGGTAATATCCCCGCAATAACTGACGGGCTATGAGTGTTCTGACGCAAAATGGCTGATATGAGAGACACACATTGGGTAGGTGATGAGGTGGTACCCTCCACACGACTACTGTTCTGATAGGATATGGAGAAAATGTCTTCCAAACAACACTGTCAGGCCTAGTCTTTTAGTCAGTTACACACCCTTGTTTTTTTTTACTTCCTTCAATGGTCATTGTGTCAAAAGCCTTGACATAGTGTGAAATACCAGGTGGTAAAAGAACTCAAGCTAGCGTATTGTTGCACTAAACAACCAACAAACGGGTTTGAGGCAAATGAGGCTCTTCGTATCTAACCGCTAAGATGCACGTCTCAGGGTCGATTACAATAACAGTGGTCTGTTGTAATGCTCAAAGTGAGCAGTAAACTGGTAAGACTCAAAAAAGGCGGCAGTAAAATCTGACTTTTATAGGGGCAGCTAGTGATGCAGAATATACTGGAGCCATTACCTCACCTGCTATATTTAAAAGTATAAAATTCCCAGAGACCCTTCTCTGTCAGACTGATGCTTCAGAGGAGAATTTGGTATGAAGCATTTCAGGTAAATGGGTTTTACATGGTGTCTGTATTACAGTAAATTAGTTTTACATGATCTTGGTATTACAGTAAATTAGTTTTACATGGTCTTGGTATTACAGTAAATTATTTTACATGGTATTGTTATTACAGTAAATTATTTTTTACATGGTCTTGGTATTACAGTAAATTAGTTTTACATGGTGTTGGTATTACAGTAAATTAGTTTTACATGGTGTTGGTATTAAAGTAAATAAGGTTTTGCATGGTCTTGCATGTTTGAAATACAGCAGTGCACTTGTACCAGCAATTTGTGGCGAGCAGACATGACATTGCTGCTGAGATTCTTGAAAAGACTGACTTGGAGCTTGTTTAAGGGAAGTGAAATTATAGGTTCCAGACACTGAGTTAAAATAATCTCCAAAATCTCCAAGGACCCAAGACAAAAACACACAGAAAGGTTTTTTTTCCACCATAACCCACATTGTGTCTATCTGCCAGTATGCGTGTGTCTTTTCCTGTGTGTGTGTTCATCTGTGCATACAACAGTCCTGCCATAACATACATATTTAATCATTTGAGCTATGGAGAGTGGCTGTGTGGGGAGGTGAGCTACATAGCCGCAAGGGGGGAGGTGAGCTACATAGCCGCAAGGGGGGAGAGCTACATAGCTGCGGGGGGAGGTGAGCTACATAGCCGCAGGGGAGGTGAGCTACATAGCCGCAAGGGGGGAGAGCTACATAGCCGCGGGGGGAGGTGAGCTACATGGCCACAAGGGGGAGGTGAACTACATAGTTGCGGGGGGGTGCTGAGCTGCATAGCCACAAGGGAGGAGAGGAGCTACATAGCCACAAGGGGGGTGGTGGGCAACATAGCCACAAGGAAGGAGGGGAGCTACATAGTCGCAATGTGGGAGCTGAGCTCTATAGCTACAGGGGGAGGTGAGCTACATAGCCGCAATATGGTAGGTGAGCTCTATAGCTATGGCGGGAAGTGAGCAATATAGCCACAAGGGGGAGGTGAGCTACATAGCCACAAAGGGGGAGGTGAGCTACACAGCCACAAAGGGGGAGGGAGCTACATAGTCGCAAGGGGGAGGTGAGCTACATAGCCACAAAGGGGGAGGTGAGCTACATAGCCACAAAGGGGGAGGGAGCTACATAGTCGCAAGGGGGGAGGTGAGCTACATAGCCACAAAGGGGGAGGTGAGCTACATAGTTGCAGGGGGAGGTGGGCTACATAGCCACAAGGGGGAGGTGAACTACATAGTCGCAAGGGGGAGGACAGCTACATGGCCACAAAAGGGGGAGGTGAGCTACATAGTCACAGGGGGAGGTGAGCTACATAGTCACAAGGGGGAGGTGGGCTACATGGCCACAAAAGGGGGAGGTGAGCTACATAGTCACAGGGGGAGGTGAGCTACATAGTCACAAGGGGGAGGTGGGCTACATAGCCACAAAAGGGGGAGGTGAGCTACATAGTCACAGGTGGAGGTGGGCTACATAGCCACAAGGGGGAGGTGGGCTACATAGCCGCAAGGGGGAGGTGGGCTACATAGCCACAGGGGGAGGTGGGCTACATAGCCACAAGGGGGAGGTGGGCTACATAGTCACAAGGGTGAGATGAGCTACATAGCCACAAGGGGGATGTGAGCTGCATAGTCGGGGGGGAGGTGAGCTCTATAGCCACAAGGGGGAGGTGAGCTCCATAGCCACAGGTGGAGGTGAGCTCTATAGCCGCAAGGGAAGATGAGCTACATAGTCACGGGGGGAGGTGAGCTACATAGTCAGGGGGGAGGTGAGCTACATAGTCACGGGGGGGAGGTGAGCTACATAGTCACGGGGGGAGGTGAGCTACAAAGTCGCGGGGGGAGGTGAGCTACATAGTCACGGGGGGAGGTGAGCTACAAAGTTACGGGGGGGAGGTGAGCTACATAGTCATGGGGGAGGTGAGCTACATAGTCACGGAGGAAGGTGAGCTACATAGTCACGGGGGGGAGGTGAGCTACATAGTCATGGGGGGAGGTGAGCTACATAGTCACGGGGGGAGGTGAGCTACTTAGTCACGGGGGGAGGTGAGCTACATAGTCACGTGGGGGAGGTGAGCTACAATGTCACGGAGGGAGGTGAGCTACATAGTCACAGGGGGAGATGAGCTACATAGTCACGGGGGGAGGTGAGCTACATAGTCACGGGGGGAGGTGAGCTACAAAGTCGCGGGGGGAGGTGAAATACATAGTCACGGGGGGAGGTGAGCTACAAAGCCACGGGTGGAGGTGAGCTACAAAGTCGCGGGGGGAGGTGAGCTACATAGTCACGGGGGGAGGTGAGCTACATAGTCACGGGGGGAGGTGAGCTACATAGTCGCGGGGGGAGGTGGGCTACATAGCCACAAGGGGGAGGTGGGCTACATAGCCGCAAGGGGGAGGTGGGCTACATAGCCACAAGGGGGAGGTGGGCTACATAGTCACAAGGGTGAGATGAGCTACATAGCCACAAGGGGGAGGTGAGCTACATAGTCACAGGGGGAGGTGAGCTACATAGTCACAAGGGGGAGGTGGGCTACATAGCCACAAAAGGGGGAGGTGAGCTACATAGTCACAGGTGGAGGTGGGCTACATAGCCACAAGGGGGAGGTGGGCTACATAGCCGCAAGGGGGAGGTGGGCTACATAGCCACAGGGGGAGGTGGGCTACATAGCCACAAGGGGGAGGTGGGCTACATAGTCACAAGGGTGAGATGAGCTACATAGCCACAAGGGGGAGGTGAGCTGCATAGTCGGGGGGGAGGTGAGCTCTATAGCCACAAGGGGGAGGTGAGCTCCATAGCCACAGGTGGAGGTGAGCTCTATAGCCGCAAGGGAAGATGAGCTACATAGTCACGGGGGGAGGTGAGCTACATAGTCAGGGGGGAGGTGAGCTACATAGTCACGGGGGGGAGGTGAGCTACATAGTCACGGGGGGAGGTGAGCTACAAAGTCGCGGGGGGAGGTGAGCTACATAGTCACGGGGGGAGGTGAGCTACAAAGTCACGGGGGGGAGGTGAGCTACATAGTCATGGGGGAGGTGAGCTACAGAGTCACGGAGGAAGGTGAGCTACATAGTCACGGGGGGGAGGTGAGCTACATAGTCACGGGGGGAGGTGAGCTACATAGTCACGGGGGGAGGTGAGCTACTTAGTCACGGGGGGAGGTGAGCTACATAGTCACGTGGGGGAGGTGAGCTACAATGTCACGGAGGGAGGTGAGCTACATAGTCACAGGGGGAGATGAGCTACATAGTCACGGGGGGAGGTGAGCTACATAGTCACGGGGGGAGGTGAGCTACAAAGTCGCGGGGGGAGGTGAGCTACATAGTCACGGGGGGAGGTGAGCTACAAAGTCACGGGGGGAGGTGAGCTACAAAGTCGCGGGGGGAGGTGAGCTACATAGTCACGGGGGGAGGTGAGCTACATAGTCACGGGGGGAGGTGAGCTACATAGTCGCGGGGGGAGGTGGGCTACATAGCCACAAGGGGGAGGTGGGCTACATAGCCGCAAGGGGGAGGTGGGCTACATAGCCACAAGGGGGAGGTGGGCTACATAGTCACAAGGGTGAGATGAGCTACATAGCCACAAGGGGGAGGTGAGCTACATAGTCGCGGGGGAGGTGAGCTCTATAGCCACAGGAGGGGTGGTGAGCTACATAGTCAAGGGGAAAGGTGAGCTACATAGTCGCGGGGGGAGGTGAGATACATAGCCACTGGGGGAGGTGAGCTCTATAGCCAGGGGTGGAGGTGAGCTCTATAGCCACAAGGGGGAGGAAAGCTCCATAGCCACGGGGGGAGGTGAGCTCCATAGCCACGGGGGGAGGTGAGCTCTATAGCCGCAAGGGGGAGGTGAGCTACGTAGTCATGGGGGGATGTGAGCTCCATAGCCACGGGGGGAGGTGAGCTCCATAGCCACGGGGGGAGGTGAGCAACTTAGTCACGGGGGGGAGGTGAGCTACATAGTCACGGGGGGGAGGTGAGCTACATAGTCACGGAGGAAGGTGAGCTACATAGTCACAGGGGGGAGGTGAGCTACATAGTCACGGGGGGAGGTGAGCTACATAGCCGCAAGGGATGCGGTGAACTATATAGTCACGGGGGGAGGTGAGCTACATAGTCACGGGGGGAGGTGAGCTACAAAGTCGCGGGGGGAGGTGAGCTACATAGTCACGGGGGGAGGTGAGCTACAAAGTCACGGGGGGAGGTGAGCCACAAAGTCGCGGGGGGAGGTGAGCTACATAGTCACGGGGGGAGGTGAGCTACATAGTCACGGGGGGAGGTGAGCTACATAGTCGCGGGGGGAGGTGGGCTACATAGCCACAAGGGGGAGGTGGGCTACATAGCCGCAAGGTGGAGGTGGGCTACATAGCCACAAGGGGGAGGTGGGCTACATAGTCACAAGGGTGAGATGAGCTACATAGCCACAAGGGGGAGGTGAGCTACATAGTCGCGGGGGAGGTGAGCTCTATAGCCACAGGAGGGGTGGTGAGCTACATAGTCAAGGGGAAAGGTGAGCTACATAGTCGCGGGGGGAGGTGAGCTACATAGCCACTGGGGGAGGTGAGCTCTATAGCCAGGGGTGGAGGTGAGCTCTATAGCCACAAGGGGGAGGAAAGCTCCATAGCCACGGGGGGAGGTGAGCTCCATAGCCACGGGGGGAGGTGAGCTCTATAGCCGCAAGGGGGAGGTGAGCTACGTAGTCATGGGGGGATGTGAGTTCCATAGCCACGGGGGAAGGTGAGCTCCATAGCCACGGGCGGAGGTGAGCAACTTAGTCACGGGGGGGAGGTGAGCTACATAGTCACGGGGGGGAGGTGAGCTACATAGTCACGGAGGAAGGTGAGCTACATAGTCACAGGGGGGAGGTGAGCTACATAGTCACGGGGGGAGGTGAGCTACATAGCCGCAAGGGATGCGGTGAACTATATAGTCACGGGGGGGAGGTGAGCTACATAGTCACGGGGGGAGGTGTGCTACAAAGTCGCGGGGGGAGGTGAGATACATAGTCACGGGGGGAGGTGAGCTACAAAGTCACGGGGGGAGGTGAGCTACAAAGTCGCGGGGGGAGGTGAGCTACATAGTCACGGGGGGAGGTGAGCTACATAGTCACGGGGGGAGGTGAGCTACATAATCACGGGGGGAGGTGAGCTACATAGTCGCGGGGGGAGGTGGGCTACATAGCCACAAGGTGGAGGTGGGCTACATAGCCGCAAGGGGGAGTTGGGCTACATAGCCACAAGGGGGAGGTGGGCTACATAGTCACAAGGGTGAGATGAGCTACATAGCCACAAGGGGGAGGTGAGCTACATAGTCGCGGGGGAGGTGAGCTCTATAGCCACAGGAGGGGTGGTGAGCTACATAGTCAAGGGGAAAGGTGAGCTACATAGTCGCGGGGGGAGGTGAGCTACATAGCCACTGGGGGAGGTGAGCTCTATAGCCAGGGGTGGAGGTGAGCTCTATAGCCACAAGGGGGAGGAAAGCTCCATAGCCACGGGGGGAGGTGAGCTCCATAGCCACGGGGGGAGGTGAGCTCTATAGCCGCAAGGGGGAGGTGAGCTACGTAGTCATGGGGGGATGTGAGCTCCATAGCCACGGGGGGAGGTGAGCAACTTAGTCACGGGGGGGAGGTGAGCTACATAGTCACGGGGGGGAGGTGAGCTACATAGTCACGGAGGAAGGTGAGCTACATAGTCACGGGGGGGAGGTGAGCTACATAGCCACAAGGGGGAGGTGGGCTACATAGTCACAAGGGGGAGGTAGACTACATAGTCACAAGGGTGAGATGAGCTACATAGCCGCAAGGGATGCGGTGAACTATATAGTCACGGGGGGGAGGTGAGCTACATAGTCATGGAGGGGATGTGAGCTACATAGTCGCGGGGGGAGATGAGCTACATAGTCGTGGGGGGAGATGAGCTACATAGTCGCAAGGGGGAGGTGAACTACATAGTCACTGGGGGAGGTGAGCTACATAGTCACGGGGAGAGGTGAGCTACATAGTCGCGAGGGGGAGGTGAGCTACATAGTCACGGGGAGAGGTGAGCTACATAGTCGCAAGGGATGCGGTGAACTACATAGTCATGGGGGGAGGTGAGCTACATAGTCGTGGGGGGGAGGTGAGCTACATAGTCGCGGGGGGAGGTGAGCTACATAGTCGTGGGGGGGAGGTGAGCTACATAGTCGCGGGGGGAGGTGAGCTACATAGTTGCGGGGGGAGATGAGCTACATAGTCGCAAGGGGGAGGTGAACTACATAGTCACTGGGGGAGGTGAGCTACATAGTCACGGGGAGAGGTGAGCTACATAGTCGCGGGGGGAGGTGAGCTACATAGTCGCGGGGGGAGGTGAGCTACATAGTCGCCGGGGGAGGTGAGCTACATAGTCGCCGGGGGAGGTGAGCTACATAGTCGCCGGGGGAGGTGAGCTACATAGCCACAAGGGATGCGGTGAACTACATAGTCGCAAGGGGGAGGTGAGCTACATAGTCGCGGGGGGGAGGTGAGCTACATAGTCGCGGGGGGGAGGTGAGCTACATAGTCGCGGGGGGGAGGTGAGCTACATATTCGCGGGGGGAGGTGAGCTACATAGTCGCGGAGGGGGTGAACTACATAGTCGCGGGGGGAGGTGAGCTACATAGCCGCGGGGGGGAGGTGAGCTACATAGTCGCGGGGGAGAGGTG